>NC_132891.1:26646486-26946486 GCF_030463535.1 Salminus brasiliensis | reverse complement strand
CTGATGTTGAGACTGAGGTTGTTGTGGTAGCACCACTCTGACATGGCGCTGACCTCGTCTCTGTAGGCAGTCTTGTCTCCATCTGTGATGAGGTTTAGGATTGTGGTGTCATCAGCAAACTTGAAGATGATGTTGGATGTGTGTCTGGCTACACAGTCATGTGTAAACAGGGAATACAAGAGGGGGCTGAGGACAGAACATTGAGGAGCCCCTGTGCTCAGAGTCAGCGTGGACAAGAAGCTGTTTCCTACTCTCACCACCTGGGGTCTACCTGTTAGGAAGTCAAGGACCCAGTTGAACAGATGAGTTCAAACCCAAGTCTGTGAGCTTGGGGATGAGTTTAGCCGGGATGATGGTGTTGAATGCTGAGCTGTAATCTCTGAACAGCATTCTCACATAGGTGTTCTTCTTGTCCAAGTGTGTGGGGGCAGAGTGCACTGTCAGTGCAATAGCATCATCTAAGATAAGATAAGATAATCCTTTATTACACACAATATAAATAAGAATTAAAAAAGCAATAGTAATATTATTTATAGGTTATTGCAAATGACTCTTAATTGCACGTGTGTCTGTGTGTGTGTGTGTGGGGGGGGGGGTATTGCACATAGTATTTTTACATTGAGGGACCTATGTTCCCTGAACGTGTGTGTAGTTAAGTGTATGTGTATGTGGAGTAGTGCTGGTTGTGCAGTCTGACGGCAGCAGGAAGGAAGGACCTGTGATACCGCTCCTTCACACACTTGGGATGAAGCAGCCTGTCACTAAAGGGACTGCCCAGTGCTGCCAGAGTCTCATGCATGGGGTGGGAGCTGTTCTCCAGCATGGATGCCAGCTTGGTTGTCATCTTCCTGTCTCCCACCACCTGCACTGGGTCTAAGAAGCACCCCAGGACAGAACTGGCCCTCTTTATGAGTTTTAGTCTCTTCTTATCTGCCATCAAGATGCTACTGCTCCTGCAGACCACTCCGTAAAGGATGGCAGATGCCACCACTGTGTCGAAGAAAGTCCTCAGGAGTGCTCCCTGCACCCCAAAGGACCTCAGTCTCCTCAGTAGGTAGAGTCTGCTCTGGCCTTTCTTGAAGAGTGCAGCAGTGTTGACTGACCAGTATAGTTTGTTGTTCAAATGAACACCCAGGTATTTATAAGAGTCCACACTCTCGATGTTCATACCCTGGATGTTCACTGATGGAGGGGGGGTGTCTGCACCTGCAGAAATCCACCACCAGTTCTTTGGTCTTTCCTGCATTTATCTGAAGGTGGTTCTGCAGACACCAGTCCACAAAGTCCTGAATCAGTTCTCTGTACTCGCTGTCCTCCTCATTGGTTATGAGGCAGACGATCGCTGAGTCATCAGAGAACTTCTGGAGGTGACAGGTCGGTGAGCTGTACATGAAGTCAGCAGTGTACAGGGTGAAGAGGAATGGTGCCTAGACCGTTCCTTGAGGGGCTCCTGTGCTGCTGACCACCATATCAGAGACACAGTCCCGTGCCTCACATACTGTGATCGGTTGGTGAGGTAGTCCAGTATCCTGTTCGACAGGTGACTGTCCACTCCACAGTATCCCAGCTTGTCCTTTAGGAGCCCTGGCTGTATGGTGTTAAAAGCACTGGAGAAATCAAAGAAGGTGAACCTCACAGTGCTGCCGTGCTTCTCCAGGTGAGAAAGAGCTCTGTGTAGAAGATAGATGACAGCATCATCCACCCCGATGCCAGGCTGGTAGGCAAACTGAAGAGGGTGCATGGATGGGCTCATGGATGTGTGAATCTGTGGATCTGTTGGAGCGGTATGCAAATTGGTGAGGGTCCATGGTGGACTGGAAGCGAGGAACAGATGTGGGTTTTGACCAGCCGCTCAAAGCACTTCATAGCTGTTGATGTCAGTGCAACAGGACGGTAGTCATTCAGGCAGGTGATAGCCGGTGTCTTTGGAACTGGAACAATTGTGGTTCTCTTGAAGCATGTGGGAATCACTGACCGTCTTAGGGAAAGGTTAAAGATGTCCATGAAAACCTCAGCCAGCTGGATGGCACATGCTCTTAGCACCCCACTGTGAACGCCATCAAGACCAGGAGTTTTGCGTGGGTTAACTGCCTTGAAGGATCTGACCACCTCAGACACAAAAATGGATGGAGCGCTATTGCATACTGTTGCACTGTGTGCATTATTTGTCAACATTTTCAAACGCCACTGCCCTGGTGGAAACAATAAATCCTAAAATCACCCCTAGGGAACCACATGCTTTAAAATGCCAGTGTAACAAGGACTGGATTAACTAGTTCCTATGTTAAGTAGGTAAATATCACTGAGTGGTTAAGGCAGGCCGCATGTGCAAAAGGACTTTATTAAGGCTTAGACAAAACTCCGCATCAGGACAGGCAGAGGTCAACTCATGGGCAGGCAAGTATATATTGGGCAAATCCATACTCCTGTATCAAAAACAAGCAGTGTGTCAAAAAAACCAAGTAAACCAAGCAAGCACGGGGTAGTGTCACGGAGACTCCACACTCGCACACTAAACAAAGGAGCTTATGTGGAATCCTAATCAGTTCAGAAATGACTGCACCTGTGTGCCTGGAGCAGATCCTCAGGTGAGAGGCGGAGCCTAGTGCTTGTGCATTGGCTCCCCACTGAGGCCAGCAGAGGAAGACATTACAGTAACTACATTTTAATGGTCAGAATTAAAAACCTGATTGAAAGTGAAATGCTGTGAACATTCCTGCATTATCGAAATTAAAATCACTTACATATTATTTAATATTATTTTTAATAGTAATACAATCTACAAATGTCTTTTCATGTGTTGCTTAAATACATTATATGCAAAGTAAATCTGATATCACTTTTTAAATTAGGAGACTTAACATATATGTTTTGAAGCAAATAGCTTATTGTTGTGGAACATAAATCATAGATAAAACCAAAGTAGCTGTTTGTTGAGATATGTATTGACCTGCACTGTGTGCACAATTATTAGGCATTATTATTGTAAGTGAGTATTTTGACCATATTATCATTCTTGGGCATATTTGGATTTAATGGATTTAAGCATAGCAGGTGATGTGTGTCTGTGTAATGAGGGTGTGGCACAACACACAACAACAACACACAACAACAATTATAAGGCAGCTTTTTTTTCTCTTACTGTGTATAATGGCGCTGTATTTTGTCTCGTATCTGCTTAGAAACCAAATTTTATGTCAAAAACAGACCCAAAGAGGATTTTTACACATGATGCGCACATGTGCAGCACTGCTGCATTTAATATCTAAGTGTATATATTTTGTTGCTCATAGAACATTTATTTTTCTGTTTGTCAATCATTTGTCATCATTAATTGTTATTTCAATTTTTCAGAACCTTGATCACTTCAAAACATATGCTGAACAGTTCCACGCTGCTGCCATTAGGAGTGAAGCAAACATAAAGTAAGTAGAGGGGAATTACTTCACCATACTGTAATTACCACTAACCGGTAAGGTTAAGCAGTTTGTAGTCCGTATTTAAACCCAAACATATAGCAAATTGAGTATTATTGAACTTTCTGACCTTTCAAGCAGTGTGCATGAAACAGCTGCAGAATGTAAACCATTTTTATTGTGCAAAATGCACCATAGCAACTATAGAACGGAGCCTTTATGTGCACGTTTGCACATGCACATATTTGTATATTCTTGTATATTATACAAATATATACAAATCTGCACACTGCTTTGTTCATATATTGTCATTTCATGGGACCAAACAAACCTTTGCTACAAACACTTGCAAAGTATGTACACATTATTTGTAATTACTGCATATTTACCATTAACCTCTAAGTAGGTACCACTATGCATGCCTTACCAAGTATGAATCATAAAATTAGTACTTACTGACTATTTACCGTACTGTAAAATAAAGTAAATTGCTGGTGCAGAATAAGTAGGACATGATACAATAGTGCAAGGACAAGAAGTAAAAGTTAACAGTGTTTAGTTGTTTAGTTGTTTAATTCTGTTTAGAGTTTAAATAAATAGAATTTTTTGAATGTCTGTGCATGCTCATGCTATATACTGATAGATAACGTCAGTATCAGCGAGTTTGTTCCCTTGCGGCTCAAATAGTCATAATAGGCTTTACGGTAATGTGAGAAGCAGCTATTTGTTCACCACATTGTAGAGCCCTCACCGTTCCTATAAAATGTTTACAGTCTCCTGGAGCTGGACAGTTGTGATGAGAAACCATCGTTTACTAGAAATAAAAAGAAAATTATGGACACATTGGTGTGCTTTTTACACAGAAAATAAAATCAGATCCCATCTGGTCCATGCATTTTAATGAAAAGTGTAAAGTGAACAGAACAGACCCTTTGAAACAAACATACTCTGTTTAAAGTCAAAGTCAGCTACTTCTATTGTTTTAATCTATTCTCGTTTCCATGGAAATTAGCTGCCGTACTTTCCAGTCACACGTAGAATGGAAAGAATGAAAGAAATAAGTGATTCTTAAAGTGTGTATCAAACCAGGGAGGAAGTACAGTTGCCATTTCAACAGAGGTGGCAAGATGAGAGAATATGGATTATTATTTTCTGGTTTTAACCCCCTGCTTTGGCCCCTCTGTAAAACACCTCGGCACAGCTGTCTCAACTCTCTCTCCTGCCTCTGTTAGTAGCCAATTGGAGAACTGCTGGGTATTAAGTTGCTGCTGAAATTCATCGCAACCAGTTCATTTTCTTTTATGAGGGGGTTACAAATTGTCTTTGGGCTGGAATGATAGCTGAGGCCTGCTGTAATTAATGCTGGTTTTGTGGGTCTCTTTCCACTGCCCAGTTACTAACAGTACGCCTCTCTCACTTTTATCTCTTTTTCTCTCCCATAAGACGTTAAGAGATTAGAAGACATTGGATGCTGTGATAAAAACATGCATGCACTTATTATTATTCAGAGATACAAGTCATTCTTACACATGACCCTATTCTTTGCCTAGTCCTTTCATTAGTCCCTTGTGCCAAATGTAGTAACTTAATGGCTACTTTATTAGAACATCTGTAAATAGTTGTTAATACAATTTTAAAATGTTTGTGAACACCCCTTCTAATAAATGCATTCAGATACCTTAAGTTGCATCCATGGAATGACTGCGCTCCGTCCAGTTCTTTTAGGATGAGTTAGGGGTGAAGTAGGGTAGTAATCCGAAAGTAATTGAAAGGCGATGCACTTTCAAAAGGCCAGATATGCAGTTAACACGCATGATTGTCTGAGGATTACCCTGTTATATGCTGCTATAGCTTTGAGTCCTTAGAATTGGTTTGGAATTGGAAAGCAGTGGAAAATGTGAAGGGCAATGCGCAAAAAAATGCATTGCTTCTTCATGCAGAATATCTGCTAAAATGAAAAGCATAAACACTATACACAAAAATATATATCTATCTATCAATCTATCTATCAATCTATCAATCTATCTATCTATCTATCTAGGGTACTTCAGGCATTAAAACCTCATTAAAATGCAATACACATGCGTTTTAACATTACTATGCAGCAAATTGAAAATTATATATTTTTATTATAAAAAATAAGACAATAGTCCCACAGTGGGGAAATTCACAGTGCCACAGCAGCAAAGGGATAGCAAGACACTTGGATGCAAAACATAGATAAATTACCAATATATACACAATATAAATAATAATAAGTAAATATTGATTTATTGTTGTGCGATCTCTTAACAGAAAAACTGTGGATTTGCATTTAAATAATGAAATGCTGAATTTGAATCAGAATTGAATACAGATAATCCTGACGGTTATGTTTTGTCAAGAACAGTGCAGTATTCATGCCACAATGAAATGTAATTCCTGTCCAATCAATGTCAAGTGAGCATTTTCCACCAAAATTGGTGTTTTTGTCATTATGGCAGTTTTTACATTATAATATATGCTAAAAGATGTCATATACATTGTAATATAATATAAAATGGGTTTTTCTGCCAATCCGCAGTAAAGAAAACAGCATAAGGTAATGAGCTCCACATGCCATTTTTTAGCTAATACAGTGCCTTGCAAAAGTGACTGTGAAATGTGATTTTGTTACATTACAAGCTGTATTTCAGTGTTTTTTTTTTATCTCAATTATATGTGTTGCATCCACAGAAAATAGTCTAAGTTGGGAATCCAGTTGTGGAAATAAAAAAACTGAAAATTGTCATGTGCACATGTTTTCACCCCCTTTGCTCAGAAGCCCCTAAAATGTTCTGGTGCAACCAATTACTTTCAGAAGGCACATGCTTAGTGAAATGAAGTCTGTGGTAGCAGTGGTAGGAGGGTGTGCCACTGATCTGGCATGGGTGGTTTTGGGGGGGGGTCTTCCGGCTGGTCGGACTGGTAGCTTGCAGTTTGTCTGACGCAGGTAAAGGGGACCCCTGCCTTCCAGCAAGTTGGGAGTAGGTCACCATTTACTCTGAGAAGGTAAATAGATAGAGTTGGTTCTGAATGGATTTATAGACAGCAGAGAATGTTGAACAGTATCAGTGTGTCTGACTACTCCGGCAGATCTGACTATAACAGGCTAATTAAAAGGAGAGAGCCAGAAGGTAACACAGATACCCTGAAACGCTAGCGTCCATCTGCTCCACCGTCCACAGACCTCACGTGCAAGCAGCGAGATAACAGCATCTTGGTATACTACTAGTTTCCTGTGTCCGTGAACCCCTGGACCTACAGCCTTTATCTAAGGGGAAACTAACGAGTCCCTGAGTCCCAAACATTATCTGGAAGGTTATTCCAGAGTTGAGGGGCTTTATAAGAAAAGGCTCTTCCCCCTGCTGAGGTTTTCTGAATTTTGGGAACTACTAAGAAGCCAGCACCCTGAGATCTAAGTATTCTTGATTGTTTATAATATGTAATAAGATCTCACAGGTACTCAGGAGCGAGGCCATTTAGGTCTTTGTATGTTAATAGAAGAATGTTGTGGTCAATACGAAATTTAACTATGATTCAATTCAGTGCTGATAGAACTGGACTGATATGGTCAAATTTTCTAGTTTTAGTAAAGACCCTGGCTGCAGCACTTTGAACTAGTTGAAGTTTATTGAGGTTCCTGCTGGAACAATTGGACAAAAGTACATTACAGTAATCTAGCCTTGAGGTAATAAGTGTGTACTAGCTTTTCTGCATCCTGTATAGATAAGGCATTTCTAATGTTCCTAAGATGTAGAAAGGATGTCTTACTAATATTAGCTATATGTTGCTAAAATGATAGATCTGAATCGAATCTGACGCCAATATTTTTTATCTGGTGCACCGGGAATTGTAAGGGGTAGCTCTAGGGCGAGGCCTCGAGTCAAGCCAGCCAGCAATTAAGCCTGATGTACCACACTTGGGCAAGAGGCTATATAAGCACTCAGATCCAGTTGTTCAGTGCTGGATCTTTTGACTCTGGTTGAGTGTATGTATCAACCACCTTCTCTAGTTGAAGGCTGAGTGGGTCTCCCTTTCCTTCCTGTGTTCTTCCTGTGTTTGTTTCCCTCTGTCTTAACTTAGTTTTCCCCCTTTGAGTCTGTACAGTGTCTGTACGTGTGTGTGTGTTTGCACACATACACTCATTTAGCAGAGGAAGGCAGGAGTGTCTGCCTTCCCTATTACCTCTCAGTTCTCTTATTTCTTTCGGGAGGTCCTTTTATCTTAAGTTTTCATTTTCCTCGAAGTTTTCGAGGTAGCCAGCATTGTCTCCTGGCAGCCTTTGTTTGTTTTTTCCTTGTGTTAGACGCTGCATTTGTTTTCTTTCCATCCATTTTCAAACCCACCCCTTTTTAGTTCCGTTTATTGGCCAGTCTTATGTTCTGTGGGTCCCGCCAATCCGCCGTGTGTGTGTGTGTGTTTGCGAAAAAGAGAAAACAAGAGAACAGTGGACCCTCTAAATTGACTTTGATAAATCTCTAAGAAGCACTGAAGATTCCTTTTGACATCCTCAAACTTCTTTTTACAGCTATCCTGTGAAAGCTGACCCTGTTCCAGCTTCGCTCTGCTAATTCTGCTTTTGTTTCCGACAACTGCTGTCGGAATAATGCCAACTCATGCCAGACCTACCTCTTGTTCTGTGCTTGCTAGTTCCTATCCCATATCTTCTAGTTTTATCTGGGCATGGCAGAGGAGGTATATGGCTTCCTCTAACTGCAACTCGAGCTTTTGCAGCTGTCCACGCATTCTCACACTCAGCGTGGGCATTCCCTAGTCCGTCAGCGTGTTGGACTAGTATACTAATGGCCATTCTACTTAATACTTCTGCCAGGTCTTTTCCTTTAAGGTCAGTAAGGTCTTTTCCTTTAAGGTGAGCAATGCATCTGGACATGAGTTTCTGTAAGTCTAATGAACTAGCATCTTAGATTCTGATGGCATAATTTGGCTCTAGGTGGGCCATTTTAAATTGGTCCTTTGGACCAGCTGAGCTAGCAGAGCTGAAAGAGGATTTGTGATAAAACTGGGTAAACAGAGGGAATGTCCAGAATATTCACGATGGTTCCTAAATGAAAAAGAAAGGTTTATTCAAGTTTGAGGTTAAAAAATTTGTCAAACTAATGTAAGATAACTGACCATAAACAGTTCTTAAGGTATGCTAAAGCCTGATGGGCTTTTCTGGGTGTTGCAGTCAATCAAGCCAATGACAGAACAACTAGTGGTAATAATTCCCACCAGAGGTGGAATTAAAAGGGAATCTAATTAAAACATTCAATGGATAGCAAACGATAGTCATCATACAAATTATACAGAGAAGGATAAAAATGCATTATTATCATGGTCACCATCTAGTACAGTGTCGTGGCTAATGGAGTATAGAAACTTGTTCTGAGATAGATTGTTCTTGGTGAGAGGCAGTTTTCCTTGGCTCCATGATGGCACTCTTGGGCAAAAGATATGTTGGTTACTTTGGGGTCTTAAAAGGTTGCCTTTGGTCAAGAAGCAGATGGTCTCTATCAGTATGAGGTATCTCTGGAGAGAAGATAGCCATAATTTAAGGTGTTCTGGAATTTCACTTTCTGCATTTCAAACGAGAGGAGTCTCTGCTCTTTAGGGTCACCAAGTGCCTCCAGAGGGGGGTGAGAGTTCTGTTGGTAGAGGGAGAGTAGGGTGTCTGGGTTGATTCACAAGTAACGTTTTAATGATCTTGGCCCGAGGTACTCTCCTGAAGCTGAAACTTGTTACCCTGCCCAATTCCTGCCGTTGTAATGGGCAAATTTTATAATCAATGGTATAGCAATTAGCAAACAGTTCTTACAGACAACAATCCGCTAAAGTATTACATGTCCACAGCAAAGCTTGATGCAACTGGGCAGCCCTGGGTGTCAAAGCCTGTCATGTGGGGAGGTACAGTCAGCACTCAGTATGTGCCCGCTAGCATCAGCGAGTATTGCCAAGGCATAGGTCAGGGGTTCCTGTAAAATGTCCAAGGGCTACTGAGAGCACATCAGATAAGGTGGAAAGCACTGGCAGGCTGATGGTACCAGAGTTATGTCCTATAGAAGAGCCTGAACAAACCTTGGCAGCTGTTCATGATTGGGCAGGTACAAATATTTTGCCAGCAAAGACCAAACAGGAAGTCAGGAGTCAAAGAGCCGATGCAGTAATCAAAACTGTGCTGCACTGCAAAGAGTGTGGCATCAAGCAGGTTCAGAGTGAATATTTGTAGCGAGGGCACAGCCTTCTTTTTCATGGAGGAGGTTGGTGGTTAAAGATGAAATTCTGTGTTGTCGAATCGGACCAGGTCAAAAAAACATTTTGGACCAGCTAGTCCTGCCAGAAAAGTTGGAGGAGAAGGCCAAAGCCTGGTCTACATAATGACTTGGGACACTTTGGTGTTGGGGGAGTGCAGAAAGTTCACACAACTCCAGATCACCCACAAGAAGAGATTCAACAGGACACTGATAAACATACTAGGCAACATGCCACCGCACTTAAAGTCCTGCTGGCCTAAATATGTAGATGCAATAGCACAAGCCTACACTTGCTTAATCTATGACTCCAAAGATTACAGTCCAATTTCTGATGTTTGGGAGACATCCATGACTGCCAGTTGATTTGATGTTTGGGCTGTCATCTACTGCTGGTGTTTGTGTCAGGGATCTCTGTGAGTGGCTGAGTAACAGTCGTTTTCAAACACCCCACAAGTTAGTAATGCTGGTGAAGAAATTTTGCGGTAGAGCTCGAAGGAACTGCAACCCAGTCAGACAGTTCTGGTAACAGTTCAGCAACAAAAGCCGCTGTTAGTCTCCTAGCAGTGCCCTAGAGAAAGTATTTTGTGAGGCATGCCCCAAACAAGCTCTCCATGGAGCTGAGTGTAGCTGACCGCAAAACAACTCAGGAAAAGATAGAGGGCACTTGATTTGGCAAAGAGCCAGGGCTAAGACACTCAACATAGTCAAGTAAATCTAAAAATTCCAGTCCACAAAGTTATACACATACGCAAACAACGTTTTCTTTGTTTTGGTTTGTTTTATTTTGGTGAATATGAAAATATTTTGTTAGAAGGCGAGGTCACCTTCACCTAAAGTAGAGGTGTTGTTACTAGTTCAGGCCACCAGGTCACAGTACACATGCTACCCATGCTCAGCTCCGTATTGGGGCTGCTGCTCAAGAAAGGCACAGCATTTTGTTCTTTCGTGAAGGTGAGCGATGTTGATTTTGCCTCTGTGATTAATCTAAATTAATCCTTTTAAAATATCAATCAAGCAGTATTTTCTGCACACTGCAGGATGTATTACATTCCTTGACTTGTGAACATTTATGGATATTTGTGTTGGGATGTGTTTTGGGTATATTGCAAGCTAATTGGTGTCATGCTAGCTTCTATGTTCATTGGCTTTTTTAGTGGCCTGTTTTAGATATAGGTATTTGGATTTTAACCTTGCTCAAGCACTGTTGTGTTTTTCTGTGAATATCTTTAAACACAAATGAATTAGAAATGGAAGAAACTAGTGATTATAGAAAATCCTTTCATTTAATGTAAGTTAAAGGTGGAAACTGAACTTGTCTAAGACAGTGTTGTGTTCTTTTGTGAAGGATGACCAGCTGCTGTCTAAATGAACTAATATAACAGCACCACCAGCTGATGCACCATAGTCCTGGGCTCCCTGGCCCTTTCATTCCAACAAAATCACATCGTAGAGTCCAGCTAGGGAGCTGTGTAGAGAGAGAAAGGGTTGCATTGACATTACTGGTGCATTGTCTCTTCAGACTCATAAAAAATTAAATATAGTGATGTATCATGAAAAGTCACTCAAGTATTTTTATTGATTTACCCAGTCTTTGCGTGACAGGGGCAGTGGTGGCTCAGCGGTTAGAGCTCCGGGCTGTCGATAACAGGGTTGTGGGTTCGATTCCCGGGCTCGGCAAGCTGCCACTGTTGGGCCCTTGAGCAAGGCCCTTTACCCTCTCTGCTCCCCGGGCGCTGGAGTTGGCTGCCCACCGCTCTGGGTGTGTTTGTGTACTCACTGCCCCTAACACACATGTGTGTGTGTGTGTGTGTGAGTGTGTGTTCACTACCAGATGGGTTAAATGCGGAGGACACATTTCGCTGTACAGTGTACAGTGACAAATACATGCACCTTTACCTTTACCTTTTTTACAGTATATTTTGAAAGGCTCTTGCGCTGTGGAAACACCAGCCCCTGCAGGAGAGATTGCATGAGAGGGGTGTTGGGTGGGCGATCAAAGGAGGGAGAGGGCTTGGGTAGGTGGTGAGAGTGAAGGCCTGTGCTCAGTCAATTGAAAAGCTGTCAGAGTGCAAGCAAGCCCCTCAAAGAGAGATAAGTCGAGGCTCTCATCTGGCAGCTGAGTTAGAGCGAGGTCAAGGTAACACAGCCTCTAATCTAGTTCATTTTAGACCCTCGATTCGGGAAACATGTCAAGTTGAACTCTGAGCTGATAAGGCCTTGTAACTTTATTAGTATATTTATTTCACTTGTATAAGTTTGATTTTGTGTTTTCCTTGCTCTTAAGGTTGTTCTTTATTTGTCATGATAAAAATTTTGTTTTTGTTCTGTCACTCTGTAAACTGATGTTACACACGCTCAGTTGATACAGTTTTCATAATTCTATTACCTCGATTTCCTCCGTTCTAACAAAAAAATATTTCGCTGTAATTAGTTAATTAACCAAAGTATTCATTCCTGTATTTATTATTTGGTGGTCACTATTGTGTCCCTAGTTCTGAATAATGAGCTTGTTGCTTTGAAATGTTTTGAGGCACACTTGTATACCAATTGTGTTTCTACCCTTGTGTAATATTTTGTAGTTGCTTTCTTTTTCTTTTACTTTTACTGTTTCTTTCTCTTGCTGCTATGTCTGCAATCTCTGCAGAGTCTTAGGAGTTAAGCTTTGTTCTATGGCTCTGTGCTCTTTTTAAGGAGATTACATGTAGTGGGGAATATTTTGTAATTAACATTTGAATCTTTAAGCACCATGCAGATGTTTGGTATGGGAATGAGAATTCTCCTTGGAGAAACCAAGGCCTAACCTCTTCAAAGCATCTGTATTAAGCTCAGCTAATATTTTTAGTAAACCTCACATTTGGCTTAGTTTAATGTGGTTCAGCCTAGGCTTGGCCAAGCCTGTTTTCTGCTTCAGGACCCTTTACTAATGCCTGTGCGTTATAAGGAACCTCTGCCTTTTCTGATATATTAAGAGTTTCTTATATAACAAAGACTATAGTACTCTTGCCCCCTTCCAGATGGAAATTAAAACTAAAACCGCCTTCAGCTTCATATAACAACATTTAACAGGTGTATGCCCACTCAAACATACGTAGATAAGGTATTGATGGATGTTTATTTCCCTTCGTACCCTCTTTTGCCGTGTCTTCTTTCTCCATTGCTGATAAGAGAAGGAACTTTGAAGATTCTGCAGCGTATCTTAGCCTGAGTTGGTGCGGCGTAAGTCATTGATGTGTTTTAATTGAATTGGTAGGGATGATTGGCATGTGGAGTCAAAGTGAGCTATTAATCTTTCCATTAAGCCTGTTGTCAAGCAATCTTCTGAAAGGAACTATTGCATTGCAGAGAGGATGGAGGAGTTCAAGATCAAGCATCATTCAGGGTGACATCTGTGCAATGGAGCTTTCTTAGAGCTTCTTCTCAGAGTTTACTGAGGCCACTTTAATTACAGAATGTTAAATATATATAGGCATATGCATATTATTGCTAACTGTTGTTTATCTGTTTCTGTATAATTTGTCAGTTGCACACTACCCTGTCCATCAATGGAATGGTACAGTCATAGCTAACCTAACAAGATATTGAGTATTGGACCATGTTCAGCACCAGAATAATGGCATAATGGTACTGGTGTTGTACTGTTATGAAGCAGGTGCCGAAGTCTTGCTGGATTTTTTTTGGTTTGTTTGTTTGTTAGTTTGTTTTTCACACAGCTTTGTGTTCCTGCTGAGTAGAGAACAGTCCAGAAACTTAGAAACGAACCATTGTTAGTGGGTGGAAGGAGGTCACGAAAAGAAAAACCAATCTCTCTGAATACTGACTAAAGTGCATTATTATCCTCCCCATGTACACAGCATATTTGCCAAACTGTATTGTCCCTGTAGTTAACAAAGCTCTTCTGTTTTTAAAATGCTGAAAGCTTTTTTTATATATATATATATATATATATATATATATATAAAATTGAATAACCTAGTAGCACATTAGGGGTCTATAAAGCATTATCTCTTTAAAATGCTGTCTAATGTCTCACTTGTCCCTAATTGACTTGGTCTCTATTCTCGATCTCTGCAGGAGACGCAGCATGACGCCGGTGTGTACTAACTTGCAAGCTCAGATCCTTTATTGCTACAAAGAGAATGGCAAAGAGACCCTGCGCTGCTCAGACCTGGCCAAAGAGTACATGCAGTGCATTGATGCTGCCAAAAAGGTACAGCTGATTGACTCCATGTGTGTGAATCCATGTGTGTGAATATGCAGTTAGTCATTTGTTAAACAACCATGTAGAAAGACGCATCCTGTGGTCATGGAAAAGATGTTAATCTGTTTCAGAATGGTAACATTATTGGCATTCATTAAGCAGAGAAAAAGAAAAAAAAGGAGATTAAACTTTTAAAATCAGGTTTAGAACTGGCAAACGCATTAAAAAGTGGAGGGACAGTGTGGAAACACCGTCTTTGAGGAAGGAATGTGGACAGAAAAAAATCTTGAATGATCGTGATCGGCTATCACAAACATTTGGAGAAATCAAATTGTAGAAAAACAACAGTAGAACTCGGGTATATGATTAAGAGCATTCCCACACGCACAATGCGAAAGGAACTCAAAGGATTGGAACTAAACAGCTGTGTAAGCCTTAACACTTGTCAGTGACGCTAACCAGCAAAAGCTACTTTCATTTGCTAGGGAGCATACAGATTGGACTCTGGAGCAATTGAAGAAGGTCATGTGGTCTGATGAGTCAGTGGTGAGAAAGAGAGGTGGCTGAAGTGATGCACCCATCATGCCTAGTGCCTACCATGCAAGCCTGTGGGGGCAGTGCTTTGATCTGGGGTTGCTGCACTTGGTCACATTATGTGCCCAAAGAATGAGATCAGCAGACTACCTGAATATACTGAACGACTAGGTTATTCCATCAATTTTTTTCTTACCTGATGGCATGGCCATATTCCAAGATGACAATTGGCCAAAGGATGCACTTATATGGGAATTGTAAGGTCAGTGCTAATATCTCATATTTGTATTATATATTTTAGCTGAGGCCAACACAACATTTATGGGTTTTTTTTAAGATAAGCCAAAATCATCATAGAATGTATTTGCAGAAGTATGTAACATTCATTTGTAGGGAGTCAAAAGTTAAAATGAATAAAAATGTAGACATATTCATTTGTAGGGAGTCAAAAGTTAAAATGAATAATAATTAAGACATTTAATGTCTTAATGCCACTATCAATTCAATATAATTTCTAAAACGAGCTTATAGTGTTTTCTAAATGTGTATCTATGTGTGTATCAAAGTATTTTAAAACATGTATTGTTCCTCTTGTGTCTTGGCAAGATAAATATCTAAATGTAGTCATTTTTATCAATAACTTTGCAAAGAATGAACTTGAATGATCTTGGATTCTATATTCACAAATTTTGACATTTCATTTAGAGCTACACACAGTGATCACTATTCTTTTTCTGGTATTTACATTATTGAAATGATTGAAGCTCCAATGTACAGAGAAATTTACTATGTATGCTTGAATGTTCCATTAACATAAACTGTAACATAAGGAATTGACTAGATCAGGACCAATGTGTATTGTATTGTAAAGCATATTGCAATTGCATTTTGTGGCACTGAATTTGCAACATGTATTTTGTTTTCTTATTGTGCTGCACACACAACGTCTCCTGATCTCAAAATGGCCTATAATGTTACACTCCAATATGTAAAATATTTTCCTGTGTATATTTGAATGCAAGCTTATGTGTTGAAAAAGAAGGAATGTTTTGATGAGAAAGTTAGAGAGTGAAATTAAGTTGCTTTGGGTCTGAACTTTTTTTCTGCTCTTGGCTGAGCAGAGTTAAAAAAGAACTCCTTCTCTTTCTTGTTTGTATGTTTTGTTTAATCATTCTTCATTTGCTCACTGCCTGCTCAGGCATGACAGCTAGCTGATGCTCACTGCTCTAAAATCATCTCAGCTTAAACAGTAATTGAAGTCAGTGCTGTATTTTCATTTATTTAAATGTCTGTAATGATACAAATGCAACTCCAATGGACTGTTTACTTTAAATATTTTACATTTCAATCTTTCTCATTCTGGCTTTTAAACAAGTGTGCAGTTCTGTGGATGTTAAAATAAAAATTTGACCCATTCTTCTTTGCAGAATTGTTTTAATGCAACTAAATTTGAGCATAAACTGCCAATGTATAGTATTCCTTCAGCATCTCAATGGGATTCATAGCAGTACTTTGTCTTGACCACACCAAAAACCTTCATTTTGTTTGCTTTAGCCATTCAGAGGTGGACTTCCTTGTGCTGCTGAGCTTGGACTTTACGTCACAAACTGTAGGGCTGACTTTCTCCTTCAAGACTTTGTTATTGTGGATTAATGTACATTGACCCTAACAGAGACAAGTAGGCCTGCAGTTCTTTATATTATTTGTGTGGGTTTTTTTTGTAACCTCCTGGATGAGTCGTCTAAAATTAGTTGGATGTTCTGAAATATTTCAGTCTACAACAGACAAATATGCAAAAATAGTCAGATGCTTTTTCAGTACTGTAAGTCATCAGCCACATTTCTATAATTTCCCCCAGTCTCTTACAAATGTAAGCTTGTGGAAGAGCCACTTTATTGCCACAGCATTTTTCATGTCTTTACATAAACTGTGTTTAGGCTCTTTCAAACATAATATGCATGCATTTATTAGCACAATGCATCCCATTTGTTCATGGTGTAAAAGCCTCTAGTCCTTTCTGTTAAACTTGGTCCCTCCTCGAGTCTTTCCCTATAGTTGTTTTATAGAAATTAAGTTTGCTTTATCTGGATAAAATCAGTCAGTCAACAGTCACTCTAGCCTTAGCATTGTAATGGTGCATATTGTGTTGTCAGAAGCTCCCTGAGTCTTCTCCTTGTGTGTGTGTTTGTGTCTCTACTGTATTAATTTTTATACTCACCTGGATGACATAGTTGTTACCCTGGAAAAGCATACAAAGAAATATGTGTCTTGGGTAGGGACTGTATTATTTTAATGTTATTGCTTTTATGTTTTGAAATCTGTATTTCAACTTGTGACAGTATTCATCAAAAGTTTTTATTTTGCTTGTACAGTAGGTGCGGTGGAATGTGTATCCAGACACAGTGTAATGGCACATTGTTTTCCAAATCAACACATGAAGAAAAATGTATATAATTTGTCTTTACAAACTCAAAATATGTACTTTTTTAAAGCATTTAGCATCCCTGTGAATCACTAACCTAATGTTTTGTTGTATAACCACAGTTTTTTAGAACTCCTTCACATCAGTGTTGCATAGAGTCAAACAACTTCTGGCACCTGTCAACTGGTATTCCAGCCCAGGATGCTTTGACTACATCCCACAATTAATTTGCATTTCTTGGTTTTAAGATGAGAGAAGATAATCCTTTATTAGTCCCACAGTGATGCCAAACATAGATAGATTACCAATATATACACAATATAAATAATCGAAGTCAAAAACTCTGAGGAAAAAACAATATTATTTACAGATTATTTACAGAAAATTGCAAATTGACCCTTAATTGCAAATTGTATTTTTACATTGAGGGACCTCTATTCCCTGAACATGTCTGTGTAGTTTAAGGGTGTGTGGGGGTGGTCTGCTGGGAGTAGTGCTGGTTGGGAGTCTGACGACAGCAGGAAGGAAGGACTTCCTGGATACCGCTCCTTTACACACTTTAGGCGAAGCAACCTGTCACTAAAAGAGCTGCCCAATGCTGGCAGAGTCTCATGCATGGGGTGGGAGCTGTTCTCTAGCATGGATGCCAGCTTGACTGGTCTTTCCCGCGTTTATCTGAAGGTGGTTCTGCAGACACCAGTCCACAAAATCCTGAATCAGTCCTCTGTACTCTCCGTCCTCCTCATTAATTATGAGGCCGACGATCGCAGAGTCATCAGAGAACTTCTGGAGGTGAAATTTTGGTGAGCTGTATATGAAGTCAGCAGAGTACAGGGTGAAGAGGAGGGGGCCCCGAGCTGCTGACTACCTTATCAGAGACACAGTCCCGTGCCCTCACATACTGTGGCCAGTAGGTGAGGTAGTCAAGTATCCAGTTTGACAGGTGACTGTCCACTCCACTATGTTCCAGCTTGTCCTTTAGGAGCACTGGCTGTATGGTGTTAAAAGCACTGGAGAAATTAAGAATTGCCTCAGAAACTGCATTTTTGATGCAGATGAGGAATGATCCCTAGTATGCGGTAAATAGGCCCCTTGCACCACCATGCTTCACTGTCTTCAGAGTGTACTGTGGCTTGAATTCAGAGTTTGGTTACCATCTGTTTCTTCACGGAATGAATGACCTCACAAATTGAACTCACACTATTATTTGAAGGTTTTTTGAACACACCCCGTTAAATTAATTATTCAAATACACAGACTCAAGAGCATTCATATCATGAATGCTGAGTCTGTTGGTTTTCTAAACAATATGACTAACCAGATTAATCACTGTCTTTGGTGTAATTTATATCAAAAACAGTGATTAATCTAGCTAGTCATAATGGACTGCTATTTTGAATACTGCATATTCTTTGTGTGTTTGAAACTGAAACCAATGTTTGCATCTATCTCTTTCTCCTAGTGTCAGAAATAACTGTTAAATACTTAGTTTAGCATGATAATCATGTGGTCAGCAATGTTGATGTGTACCCTGGCATGTTTATGTTCTTAAAGAAAATGATAGAGGGTGGAATTGAAATGAAATGATTTGACTGTCATTATTACTTATTACATTAGTGCTTTTTATGTTTTGTGAAACTCTTTTTCACAAACAAATCATCCTTAAATTATTTAGGTGGAATTTATTTTACAACCCTCTCTCTGCATGACTGTATGTAAACACTCTTGTTCTCTCACTCTCTCTCTCTCTTTCTCTGTCTCTGTCTCTTTGTTTCAGAATTTATTGGTGAATCATGGATGAGGAGAACTCCATCTTCTCAGCAGCAGTGCCACTCTTCCCACCCCATCATTGTGTAGGCACTTAAGCACTGCTTATTTGCCAGCATACCTTTTTCTCTATTCTCTTACCATATAATCATTACATTTATATGTTGCACTATTATGTACATGCCACATCTGACAGAATATAATTACTATTACTATACTTATAAGTATTTTTACCTGTAAAAAGAGTGAGAGTGTATTTTACAAATTCAAGGTTGCAATTTTATAAGTACATACTCAGGAAATTGTGGCTATACTGTATTTACTCTACTTGTTGATGTATTTACTTGTATCAGTATATCCTCATATATAGGCATCTGGCTTAAGCTTTACAGCTGCATTAATTCTTTTAAGCATTTGCGTTTCATGTTAACTAATTTACAAGATGTGGCCAGCTAAAAATTGTTATGAACAGTACAGTTATTACATTTGTTACAAAATCTGGATATTCATTTGGCATACTATGCCAGAAGCAGTGACATAAAATGGTAGGGTAGATAACTACAGCTTAATAACACAAGGTTTACAAAATACACTCCTTGTAAAAATAAATTTTTGACATTATGTGTATTATTTATGTAACTGCAACTTAGGCTGGCTAACAGAGTAACGAATGTAGATGATACAGACAGTTTTATCATGTCTTTAGTCTCATCATTTCCGCTCTGTGGAACATGAAAGTAGGACCATTGTAGGCAATTTTTCTAACTCAGGTTGCTAACATGTCTGTAAATTTAAAGTACACAAAATGTTTGGCAATTGAACATAAGCAATTTTTGTGAATGTAAAATATGAAAAAGAAAATAATGAAGAGAGGATTGATTTACAAGCAATGGTGCGATTCATATCACACACGTTCTCAGTCTGTTGCACTAAAGCTTTCGGCTCACACATTGACATGGTTTGACTGTGCTACAGAATACGCTTCCCCCTTTCAGCTGTGAATCATTGCCTGTCTACCTGCCCCTGGGGCTGACATGACAACTACCTTGTTAACGGTGGATGACTTTGTTAAAGGTTATGTGTGTGTGTGTGTAATCTGTCACCATTCAGCATGGTGCACAGGCAATGATTAATGTTTCAGGGATACATTTATCTGTTGGAAGCAGCCAGAGAGTGTTTGAAAACTGATTGGTGGTGTACTGGTGAAGCAGGTCTAATATTGAAGTCTGGACTCTGCACTCTGACCTAATTCAATTGAACAGGTTGGATAATCAATACTGTTCGACAGTCAATACTGATTTTGTCATTATATATATATATTAATATGGAATAACCTTTTAGAACAAATTTAGAAAATCCTAAAAGAATGTTAGTGTCTACACTATGGGACATTAGCCTCTAGTGTATTTTCATACATTTCTTTGTATATGGTTATGGAGATTAAACCATGTGTAATTGTCAAAATATACTTTTGAGCAATTCTGTAAATCCCCTTTGGTTAAAAAAAATCTATATTCTATGCAGAGATGTCAAGTGGTCAAGAGAGAGAGATATAGGAGGCACTTTTCATCAAACTAGTTTTGACAGGTCGTCTCGACCAATCAGGTCGTGCCATGTCAGCAAGCCACGCCCCCTGTATGTCCCTCCCTCACCGGAAGTCCCGCCTTCTGGATATCCTTCCTTCCGGAAGTCCCGCCTATTGTGTTGCCGTCCAATCGGATAGCTGGGCACTTTTCATCAAACTTATTTGACAGGTCCCTTCCGACATCTGTTATCCATTCTCACATACATGCTGTTCCTATCCTAGTCCCCAGACCTTCAGTCAGACCCTGATTCATCAAACTTATCTGACAGGTCCCTTTCGACATCTGTTACTCACCCACCCCTGTGCCCATGTGTATGTGTGTATGTGTGTATCAGAATCAGAATCTCTTTATTTCACCAAGTATGTTGCACATACAAGGAATTTGTCAGCAACACGTATGACAAGTAACAAAAAACACAGAACACAGTCTTAAACTAAAGGAAAAAATGACACTAAACAATAAATAGGGTAGGGGATAAATTAAAAAAGTAAGAAGTACTAAAGGTAATAAAGAGCTGATATTTACAGAAAGTAAAGAGCTGATATTTACAGAAAAGAACATCTGTACAGTGTGCAAATAGACATAGTGCAAATAGGCAGAGTGCAAAATAGCTGTTCAGTCCGGTTTGGTACAGTTCAGTTGTATGGTCACAGTGGGAGGTGTGTATGTCACAGTGTTTGTCACAGTGGGAGGTGTCCACTGTGGTTGAGGAGCGCTACAGCTCTGGGGAAGAAGCTGTTAGCATGGCGTGTTGTGCTGGTTTTGATGGATCGCAGTCTTCTACCAGAGGGGAGTGTCTGGAAGAGGAGGTGTCCAGGATATGAGGGGTCAGATGTAATCTTGCCAGCCCGCTTCCTCATTCTGCTGGTGTAGATCTGCTGAAGTGATGGCAGGTTACATCCAATGATCCTCTCTGCTGTCCTGATGATGCGCTGGAGTTTGGCTCTTTCTTGCGAGGTGGAGGAACCAAACCAGATAGTTATGGAGGCTGTGAGAATGGACTCGATGACTCGTGTGTGTGTGTGTGTGTGTGTGTGTGTGTGTGTAAACAAGGGAAGCCTAGCCGGGGTCAAAAGGTAGGAACCTAGACCCTGTTTTAGCAAAATATAGACATCCCTTCGGACATCTGTTACCCATTGTCACACCCCATCCTGTGCCACGTGAGAGAGAGAGATAGAGAGAGAGTTGATCAGAGATCTTTAGACTTTTATTTACGATTCAATCACGTATTACACGCAATGATACGGTAACATCATTTAAAAAAGGCGCCCAATCAGGTGACCGAGATACATACGATCGAGCAAATCAGAGTATGCAACGTCATAAGTCTCCACCCATTCATTCAACAGGTCCTGTAGGCCGAAGGATTTAAAGGGTCAGTGTTTGTGCGGCGGTTAGGGTTAGAAGATAGCCGTAATAATCGTGGCGTCCGATACTCCCAAAAAGATGAAACTGACTCTGTCTAAAAAGCGGTTGCGCTTGAAAGACACAGAACGATTTATGCGTGGCATTTGTCTAACGGCCATTATTTCGGGTTCTATTATCATGAAGAAAATGATGCGTTGATTTTGTACAGCGGGCCGACATCAAGATTTGCGGATGCCTCTAAACTTTTTTCCTTGCAACGCGATGAATGGCATACTTTCAAAAGACATTTTGGTTGTATGTATACTTATATTAAATTTAGATATTCAGATTGCAAAGTGATATTGTGGATCCTTTCTGTCACAGGTCATCAATAGCATTTTGTCATCATTATGACCTGCTACATCTTGTTGCCTGTGGATATTGTACATTCATTATTCAAATATTGCACAGGGCTTACCTGGAGTGGAGTCCCTCTTTTCCAGAGAAGTAACACATAACAGCACTTCCAGCTATAATCAGAGATGACCCTCCCCAGCCTATGAACACTGCTGCACCTATTTCAAATCTGAAGAATGAACAAAAATTTCAGCCCTCACCACTCCATGTGCAGTGCTTTTAAGAACGGATAGGAGATGAGGTAATGATGTTAAGCAAAAATGTCATGACACAAAATAAAAACGTTGAGAGAGAAACGTGTAGGAAGGAAAGGAGATTTGGGCAAATTCTCTCTCTCCCAAACCTTGATTACTTCATAACTTTATAACTACCAACAAAAACAACCTGTTATTTTACTGTGTTTTAGTGAGCAAACATACATTTTGGTTTTTATGCATAAATGACAAATGTAATAGGATACAAACTAGACAAAGCATTGAATGGAGGATCCAGTGTTTACAAAGTTTGATGTTTTGGCAACAGTTTCTACTTTTTGGTTCTTAAAACATTGTATTGACATCATAGTTAAAAAAGCCAAAGCACTTTGTGAAGTTAAATTAATAACAACTGCGTCTGAGCTCTTCTGAAATGTTGAATTGTGGATGTAGCTGTAGTATGCCTATGACTAACACTTGAAAAGTTGCATGCTGCCTGAAAAAAAGTGACCGATCTAGAAGATGTGTCATTGGAACTCAATGAGAATTTTTAACATGAAAATTAAATTTTATCAAGCTAATATCAGCATAAAAATGTACGCAATTATAGACTTTACTATTCTAAGAATAAACTCTTGGAAATATGGAGTAGCATGTAAATGTATGGGTACCCCTTGTCAATATATTATTGTTTACTGTGAATTGTTCACAGTAACAACTGATTTCAAAAAGCATAATTTACAGATAAAAGTCTTTTCAACATTTTAAGGAATGTTATTGTACAGTTTTTGTTTTGTACAAATATAAAGTGAAAAAAAAAATATCACCATGAAAAAAAAGTATAGACCATGCAAGGTGTCCAAACTTTTGTATCAGGACCTTTTACCTTTTAGAAATGGTAAAATTAAAACTAATCTAAAATTAAAACTAATCTAAAGCTGAAATAAAGAAATTACAATTTGTTTAACTTTCATCACTGTGCACAGACATTAAGCAGGTGAACTCAATCATGTACATGTGCCACTGTATAGGAAATAAAAAAAAAACATTATAAGCTTATAATGTATAAGCTTATAAACTTATAGCTAATAGTTCACCCGCAGACAAACTACATGCTTAAAACATCAACATTTACCTCAAATCTTCAGTTCTTATGCAATTCTGAATAGACCTGCTTATGTGTTTTCTAAACAAGTAGATCACATAAAAAAATAAAATAAAAAATACAGAAAAACTAAAAAGAAAATTCTTTGCTTATTGACTGCATTAGATTTTTGGTCAAACAATCACAATCAGGCCCAGATTAGATTTAATAGATTATCTAACAACGATCAATAACTGATGAGCAGTTTCAGGTTCAAGGGTGTTTATTAATGATAAGCCTGCTAAAGCGTAAGTGTGTGTGTTTTAAATGTATATATATATATATAAAATGAGGGGAAATCAAAGTAAACGCAATTATGTTTTAATGGCATTAGTATATGTCTTGAACATCACTTTTCAATCGGCTTTAAATTTATTTCAAGAAAAGTAAAAATTTAAATTTCTGTGTGAAAGCATGTTCACCACATCTAAAAATAGCTTACTTCTGTGGCTTGTAGTTTGGATCCACATATTGCACCTGTGTTTTATGCTTCACCAGGAGTACAGTATCATACCACTGAACCCTGTGGCACAAAAAGCATTGCATCATTTCTGGAATTATTTTACTATGAATTGAACAAGAATGAAGTTTGAAGGCATCGTACCTGACGCCATATAGGTCAGGGCAGCTGCAAAAGTTACCCTGGCATTGGCAAGTTCAGAACCTCCAATCTTAATATATTTCATTCCAAATAAAGCAAGCACAGCTCCCCAGAATCCCAGGATTACAGAGACAATAGCCAGGGCACGACACACATGCAAGAAAACTTAAGAGACAGTGCTGAACTATCTGCTGAACTTCACTACACTGTCTAATTCAATCTAAAAACATCTCACATTGGTGGTCAAACTGTATACTGGTTTTTACCTGGCAGTGCCATCATGGATGGGTAATATTTGCAGTCGGACACACCAGTGGTGTAAGAAACACAGTCCATCCACAGATTGGAAAAATATTTGACAGTGGTAACAACGGCTTCTCCCACCAGTACTCAGTGGGAAGAGTAGAACAGTTCAGTATTCAGCCACAAAGACAACAAATCAAGCAACCAATCTCCATATACATCATTTCTGTGTGATTCATTTTTTTCCAAGTCTTGTAGTACAATTAAAACAGATATAGATAATAGTTTATGTAAAAAAAAGCCAAAAGTTGTGCACAAACTGCTATGAAGGCTCAGATTAAAAAAAAGACACAAATAGCCAAAACTGAACTCCTCATTCACAGTTTTCCACAGTAAGCAGTTGGTTTTGCACCATAAGCAGCTTTTTATTGTTGGGGGGGGGGGGGGGGGGGGGGGGCTCTAAGTTACTATACCTGAGCTCATAATTCTAATGGGGGCAGTTTCTCTAATTACCATTTCACTGAGGGACTCATTTACTATGTGAAAAGACATTACTCCTATAGCACAGCCTGTCATAAGGGCTGAAGCTGTGACCAAAAACAGCCTAAAGATTCTGTATCTTGTCCTTTCACAAAGCCTCAGCTCTTTAAAATAAACTAGCAAATACTAATGATCCTTATCTGCATAGTAGTGCATAAGATCTAAGCCGGTAGTAGTGCAAGATCTAAGCCAATAATATTCTCAGGGGCCTTTTTTCTTACCCCCAAGTGTCTATCTTTACATTTTCAATATATAGAAGGAAGATCCTTTTTTTATAGTTCACTTTTTGGGCTAATACCAATCATTTATAATAATGAGATGGAATAATGAAAAAACAAACTACTTAATACTTTTAATACACAGTCATTGCCTGTATAATACACGCTGTATAATACATGCCATAACACATGAAGGTGTACATTAGGTCTGGCTCTCTATGATTAACGTAAATTTCAATCTTTCTGAGTAATTTTGTTCATTCTATATTAGGTATTGTCCACCATAAAGAATGTTAATAACTATTTGAACAAACAGAATCTAAAGACACTCAGCACTTAGGTTTGATCTGTCAACATCATATTAAAATAGAATAGGCCACAGAATGAGCATAATGTATAGAAAGGTCATCCTCTTGGGCTTAAATTACATTTTTTTTAAATGTAGGATGTTGTATAAATTTGTAGAGTGACATTTAAAATGTAGGTGTTGGTGATCATCCAACATCCTGAATTAGCAACGCTTCTGTAACTGGATGCAGTCAAAGTCTAGCAACAGTTACAGTTACTCTACCTCTTTTTAATACCTTTTCAGAATACATTTTAGAAAAAAACAATGAATAAGCAGGTGTCTGAATACTTTGTCCATATAGTGTATCTTCTATTTGTATTGGGTGTGGTTTAAATATATGGGTGCTATTGAATATTATGTGTTATATTTGACTCATAATTCAGTTTTTTTTGTTTTTTTTTTTACTTTACTTATGAATCAAATAAATGGTGAGTAATTATTGATGTGATGACATTGAATGCCACACCTGTTAATATTCTAAATGTCCATACAGTGTGTGTGTACATTCCTGCAATAATCAATATGATTATGTCCTTGCATGCATGTGTGTATTAGATGCCAACATGGTGAGTTTAAGCACCTGGGCCTTTGTGTGTTTCTTTGAACGTATACACTCTTAAATAGAAACTAATTTGATGACTTTGAATGGCAAACATGTTGATATTTTTTTAGTAAGTATATGGTGAATATGCATTCTATTGTAAGATCACCTACTCTGCCTGTGTGTGTACTCCTGATCTTGCATGTGTGTCTGGGGGATGGTGTAAAATTTAGTTAAACATACTATTAGAACTATTTTTGAACTATTGAAATTACATACAATTACAATCTTTGGTTGTTAGATATTTTTCTATAATGTGTCAGCTTGACAGTGTTTACTCTAAGTGTGAAATTGGTTATCGGATTGTGATCAGATGTTTGTGCATTACTGGACTTTTGCATGTAAGTAATCAGTGATATAGTGTGTCATCTATTTCTTTTTGAGAAATATATGTACTGGAAATGCCATATATACAGTTGTGTTTAAAATTATTCAACCCCTCTGCAGTAAAGTGTTTTAGCAAGTTTGACAAGACATTAAATTTTTATCTTATTCACAATCAGATCAAATAAGGACCTGTATAATATACCAATTACAACAATATTTCTTTTACATACCAACAAACTTTCTCATTGACAAAATTATTCAATCCCTTTGTCACATACAGTGAGGAAAATAAGTATTTGAACACCCTGCGACTTTGCAAGTTTTCCCACTTAGAAATCATGGAGGGAAATCACAATGTATGATTTCTTTTTTTATAATTTATTTGTGTGTTACTGCTGCAAATAAGTATTTGAACACCTGCCAATCAGCAAAAATTTTCTGGCCCTCAAAGACCTGTTAGTCCGCCTCTAAAAAGTCCACCTCCACTCCACTTATTCTAAATTAGAGGCACCTGTTTGAGGTCGTTAGCTGCATACAGACACCTGTCCACCCCACACAATCAGTAAGACTCCAACTACTAACATGGCTAAGACCAAAGAGCTGTCCAAAGACACCAGAGACAAAATTGTAGACCTCCACAAGGCTGGAAAGGGTTTTATTGTTTCAGGTCAAGGGAATCTCCACTGGAAGGTACCATGAATTCAGTTAACTACCAGGAGATCTTGAGTGGAAATGTCACACCGTCAGTAACAAAGCTGAAGCCTGGGAGATGTTGGACCTTTCAACAGGACAACGATAAACAAGTGTACCTCCTATTCTACAATAGCTTGGATGCAGAAGAAGAGCTGGAAGATTCTGGATTGGCCATGAATGTCAATGAACTGGAGGCCTTTTCCCCAGGACATATGGGCTAAGATACCTGTAGATTCCTGCAAGATAGTTGTCAAGCTATGTTCCCAACTAAAGAACAGTATTACTGCCAAAGGAAGTTGTACAAAGTACTAATGATGTATGTGACAAAGGGGTTGAATAATTTTGTCAATGAGGAAATTTGTTGGTATGTTAGAAAAAATATTGTTGTAATTGGTATATTATACAGGTCCTTATTTGATCTGATTGTGAATAAGATAAAAATTTAATGTCTTATCAAACTTGCTAAAACACTTTAATGAGAGGCTGAATAATTTTAAACACAACTGTATATATGGCATTTCCAGTACATATATTTCTCAAATAGAAATAGATGACACACTATTTCACTGATGACTTACATGCAAAAGTCCAGTAATGCACACACATCTGATCACAATCCGATAACCAGTTTCACAGTTAGAGTAAACACTGTCAAGCTGACACATTATAGAAAAATATCTAACAACTAAAGATTACAACATGTTTGTAATTTCAATAGTTCAAAAATAGTTCTAATAGTATGTTTAACTAAATTTTACACCAACCCCCAGACACACATGCAAGATCAGGAGTACACACAAACACTGTATGGACATTTAGAATATTAACAGGTGTGGCATTCAATGTCATCACATCAATAATTACTCACCATTTATTTGATTCATAAGTAAAGTAAAAAAAAAAAAAAAAAAGAATTATGAGTCAAATATAACACATATAATATTCAATAGCACCAATATATTCAAACCACACCCAATACAAATACAAGATACACTATATGGACAAAGTATTCAGACACTTGCTTATTCATTGTTTTTTTCTAAAATGTATTCTGAAAAGGTATTAAAAAGAGGTAGAATAACTGTAACTGTTGCTAGACTTTGGAGCGCTGCTGCCAGGATTTGACTGCATCCAGTTACAGAAGCGTTGCAAATTCAGGATGTTGGATGATCACCAACACCTACATTTTAAATGTCACTCTACAAATTTATACAACATCCTACATTTAAAAAAAAATGTAATTTAAGCCCAAGAGGATGACCTTTCTATACATTATGCTCATTCTGTGACCTATTCTATTTTAATATGATGTTGACAGATCAAACCTAAGTGCTGAGTGTCTTTAGATTCTGTTTGTTCAAATAGTTATTGACATTCTTTATTGTGGACAATAACTAATATAGAATGAACAAAATTACTCAGAAAGATTGAAATTTACGTTAATCATAGAGAGCCAGACCTAATGTACACCTTCATGTGTTATGGCATGTATTATACAGCATGTATTATACAGGCAATGACTGTGTATTAAAAGTATTAAGTAGTTTGTTTTTTCATTATTCCATCTCATTATTATAAAAAATATCCAGGAACATGCTACCATTAATAAACATGGTTTAGCCCAAAAAGTGAACTATAAAAAAAGGATCTTCCTTCTATATATTGAAAATGTAAAGTTAGACACTTGGGGGTAAGAAAAAAGCCCCCTGAGAATATTATTGGCTTAGATAGAAATTGGCCTTTTTTTTTTTTTTTTTTTTTTTTTTTCCACCAGAATTTTACTGACTAGCTAGCATTCACATTAAATGCCAGCTGTCATGACTGTTTGCGAGAATCATGCAATATTTAGACAATTTGCTAGAAATGAGTTTCAGTTTTGTGTAATACACAAAACATTCAAATTTGTAAATGTATGGCTTCAACAAAAGAAAGATATCATGGCACATTTCATGTACTGCTTTCAGTCTGATGAGAGCTGAGAAACAACTACAATATAAGCAGCAGGTATTTTAATGTTTTGTATTTTATGCACTACTATGCAGAAAAGGATCATCAGTATTTGCTAGTTTATTTTAAAGAGCTGAGGCTTTAGGAAAAGACAAGATACAGAATCTTTAGGCTGTTTTTGGTCACAGCTTCAGCCCTTATGACAGGCTGTACTATAGGAGTAATGTCTTTTCACATAGTAAATGAGTCCCTCAGTGAAATGGTAATTAGAGAAACTGCCCCCATTAGAATTATGAGCTCAGGTATAGTAACTTAGAGCCCCATCCATGATGGCACTGCCAGGTAAAAACCAGTATACAGTTTGACCACCAATGTGAGATGTTTTTAGATTGAATTAGACAGCGTAGTGAAGTTCAGCAGATAGTTCAGCACTGTCTCTTAAGTTTTCTTGCATGTGTGTCGTGCCCTGGCTATTGTCTCTGTAATCCTGGGATTCTGGGGAGCTGTGCTTGCTTTATTTGGAATGAAATATATTAAGATTGGAGGTTCTGAACTTGCCAATGCCAGGGTAACTTTTGCAGCTGCCCTGACCTATATGGCGTCAGGTACGATGCCTTCAAACTTCATTCTTGTTCAATTCATAGTAAAATAATTCCAGAAATGATGCAATGCTTTTTGTGCCACAGGGTTCAGTGGTATGATACTGTACTCCTGGTGAAGCATAAAACACAGGTGCAATATGTGGATCCAAACTACAAGCCACAGAAGTAAGCTATTTTTAGATGTGGTGAACATGCTTTCACACAGAAATTTAAATTTTTACTTTTCTTGAAATAAATTTAAAGCCGATTGAAAAGTGATGTTCAAGACATATACTAATGCCATTAAAACATAATTGCGTTTACTTTGATTTCCCCTCATTTTATATATATATATATACATTTAAAACACACACACTTACGCTTTAGCAGGCTTATCATTAATAAACACCCTTGAACCTGAAACTGCTCATCAGTTATTGATCGTTGTTAGATAATCTATTAAATCTAATCTGGGCCTGATTGTGATTGTTTGACCAAAAATCTAATGCAGTCAATAAGCAAAGAATTTTCTTTTTAGTTTTTCTGTATTTTTTATTTTATTTTTTTATGTGATCTACTTGTTTAGAAAAAACATAAGCAGGTCTATTCAGAATTGCATAAGAACTGAAGATTTGAGGTAAATGTTGATGTTTTAAGCATGTAGTTTGTCTGCGGGTGAACTATTAGCTATAAGTTTATAAGCTTATACATTATAAGCTTATAATGTTTTTTTTTTAATTTCCTATACAGTGGCATGTACATGATTGAGTTCACCTGCTTAATGTCTGTGCACAGTGAGGAAAGTTAAACAAATTGTAATTTCTTTATTTCAGCTTTAGATTAGTTTTAATTTTAGATTAGTTTTAATTTTACCATTTCTAAAAGGTAAAAGGGCCTGATACAAAAGTTTGGACACATTGCATGGTCTATACTTTTTTTTCATGGTGATATTTTTTTTTTCACTTTATATTTGTGCAAAACAAAAACTGTACAATAACATTCCTTAAAATGTTGAAATGACTTTTATCTGTAAATTATGCTTTTTGAAGATCAGTTGTTACTGTGAACAATTCACAGTAAACAATAATATTTTGACAAGGGGTACCCATACATTTACATGCTACTCCATATTTCCAAGAGTTTATTCTTAGAATAGTAAAGTCTATAATTGTGTACATTTTTATGCTGATATTAGCTTGATAAAATTTAATTTTCATGTTAAAAATTCTTATTGAGTTCCAATGACACATCTTCTAGATCGGTCACTTTTTTTCAGGCAGTATGCAACTTTTCAAGTGTTAGTCATAGGCATACTACAGCTACATCCACAATTCAACATTTCAGAAGAGCTCAGAAGCAGTTGTTATTAATTTAACTTCACAAAGTGCTTTGGCTTTTTAACTATGATGTCAATACAATGTTTTAAGAACCAAAAAGTAGAAACTGTTGCCAAAACATCAAACTTTGTAAACACTGGATCCTCCATTCAATGCTTTGTCTAGCTTGTGTCCTTTTACATTTGTCATTTAGGAATGCATAAAAACCAAAATGTATGTTTGCTCACTAAAACACAGTAAAATTACAGGTTGTTTTTGTTGGTAGTTATAAAGTTATGAAGTAATCAAGGTTTGGGAGAGAGAGAATTTGCCCAAATCTCCTTTCCTCCCTACACGTTTCTCTCTCAACTTTTTTATTTTGTGTCATGACATTTTTGCTTAACATCATTACCTCATCTCCTATCCGTTCTTAAAAGCACTGCACATGGAGTGGTGAGGGCTGAAAATTTAGTTCATTCTTCAGATTTGAAATAGGTGCAGGAGTGTTCATAGGCTGGGGAGGGTCATCTCTGATTATAGCTGGAAGTGCTGTTATGTGTTACTTCTCTGGAAAAGAGGGACTCCACTCCAGGTAAGCCCTGTGCAATATTTGAATAATGAATGTACAATATCCACAGGCAACAAGATGTAGCAGGTCATAATGATGACAAAATGCTATTGATGACCTGTGACAGAAAGGATCCACAATATCACTTTGCAATCCGAATATCTAAATTTAATATAAGTATACATACAACCAAAATGTCTTTTGAAAGTATGCCATTCATCGCGTTGCAAGAAAAAAGTTCAGAGGCATCGGGGGGGTTGAATCAGGGTCTGACTGAAGGTCTGGGGACTAGGATAGGAACAGCATTGGTATGTGAGAATGGATAACAGATGTCGGAAGGGACCTGTCGAGGGAGGGACATAGAGGGGGCGTGGCTTGATGACGTGGCACAATCTGATTGGTCGAGACGACCTGTCAAAACTAGTTTGATGAAAAGTGCCTCCTATATCTCTCTCTGTCAAGTACCACCATTAGGAATACGCAGCTTTGATCAGAGTCAAGATCATCATTTGTAACATTTGTGTTGATGCTTTGCTGTGCTCCAGTGGGCTAGCTTTGGCCTTAGCGTTAGGTATTAGCCTTAGCTTTCAACCTGTATGGCCTATATACTACTGGGCATCACCAGGGAAAGGAGGCAAAGAGAAAGCCCATTGTGTTTCTGGATCAAGAGGGCAGATCAGAGATGTGTATACACAGACACACACACACACACACACAATATATATATATGTATATGTATATATATATTCATCATCTGCTTTGTATTAAAGTTCAGGAAGTATACTAGCAGAAAGTGAGGGGAGAGCTTCATGGTGTTCCATGTATCATAATCCTTGTAACATTTTGTGCCTTGCTGATGCATTGCTGGTATGTTATTTTGTCAACATAAATTTTTGTTCATATTTTGTTTGTATTAGTAACATTTAAATGGTATTTCTTGCACTTTTCCAGCTCCTACTGTATCAGGATGTATGCAGTATTACATCATCTTCAGTTAATATTTCATGTCAAACCACGGAACGCATAAAATAGCATGGATCATCAGTGTGCATCAGTGTCTCAAATATCATTTATGTAGCAATTTGTATTCTCACGTTAGAACTAGATGTATTTTCTTGTAGTTTTACCCTACTTCCATTAAAAGAGATTAATTGGCCTTCATCTTCAGAGTGGTGATTGGGAGAAGAGTCGTCTAAGTGTCTTGCTTTCCCTTTCTGCTGTGACACTGAGAATTCCCCCCCTGTGGGACTAATATTTTCGGGACTAAAAGATTATCTTATCTTATCTTATCTGCTGACTTATGTGCTGCGTATAAGGGTGGCTGAATAAAGGCTTTTATGTATGTTTCAGCTGTGAGGATGCTGGTGTTTTTTGGATTAAAAGGACACAAAAGAAACTTGAGTGTGATGTTAGTATTATGTTATTATAACCAGTCGTGTTTAGATGCAATTCAGTAGTTGCTATAATCAAATTGATTTAATTTTGCTCTGGAAAACTTAACAGTTGTTGGTGGGCCTTTCTATGCATGAGAAAAAAATCTAAACACAGTCAATACAGTCAACAGCAATTCTTAAAACTTATCTCTGTCAATGGCACATTGGAATGAGGTCATCAATAGTATATGTTGTTGTACCTGCACACTTACATACTTACATACCCGCATTTACGTGCTTCATAACCACCCCCACCCCAGTCCCTGATGGTGTAGTCCATCCACTGTCTATCACTCTCCACTGTCTATTTGCATTTTCTGACAGTCACTAAATTTATACCCCAAAGACTAAACATTTAAAAACTAGAGATATTGGAAAATTGAGTAGAAAAACAAGTTTTCCATTTACTCCACTAAATGACAAATGAAATTGTTCATGTATGAAGTTTTACAACCATCTATTTTCTATTTATATTTAATTTCTACTCATAATTTGCTTCATAAAATCCAAAAATTGTTTATGCTGTTTTGACCGTGTAGTTTAAATAACCTGTGTTGGTTACAGAATTTTGCCAACACAAAAGTGCTTACCTTGAACAGCGCTATGTGCCGCTTCTGCTGCCCTGGAGGTGCTAGGCCAGTAGTTACATGAAGGCATAGTGTTGTCATTTGTAGGAGGCCAAGGGGGCTTGTTGCTGTGCATGTTAGCGATAGATGCTGCCTTCTTCGAGCCCATTAAGAGCCTCTTGTAATAAATCTGACAGCTAGGTTTTTCTTTTGCATGTCTGTAACTAATCTGCAAAGAAATGGCAGATTTTTGCAGATTAACTTTTAATACACTGTGTGTAGTACTCCTGTGATTAATTAGGCTTGATTAGGGTCTGAACAGCCCCATTGATCACACCCCCATTTTCGGTAGAAGGCTGTGATTGGGCAGTGATTGCATTTCTTTGTAGTGCTCACCTACGCAGTGAAAGGTAATACAACTGTGAGCTGATTGTGATTGCTTGATGTGTTTAATTTTGACACAAATTCAGCATTCAGCAAGTGTAAACCAACCTGTTTTGTTTTAAGGTTATGAGTTTGAGTGACTAAGTCAAGGAAATAGATGTTTTGCTTTTCATTTTGGCACGCTTTTTCGCGGCAGGCCATGTGCTTCATGTGCTTTGGTTAGGCTCTACCCCTCACCTGAGTGCACTCATTAGCCTCAGCTGTGGCTCATTAGGACTGCTTAACCTGCTTAAGGACTGCTGTGACTCATTAGGACTTGCTGAAACCTGATATTCAGCACTAAAATAAGCCTCCCTGGGAGTTATAATTATGTACATAGCCCTAGATTATCAGGAGGTAGAGTAATTTACAAAAATACTTTAGATATTATTCAGAAACACTGTGACAACTGTACTTCTTTTGAGATTCTTTCCATCAACATATTCAATCCTGTCTCAAATAAGAATGCATTCTAATTTGTTCATATTTACAGGCCTCCAAAGCCTTACTCTGATTTGAATTTATATGTTTTCTTTTTACTATCTCTTCTTAGTTCCAAAAATTCAGATCTGATGTGCTCTTGCAGTGCCAATCAGAACAATATCGACACCATGTCCCAGACAAGATCAGAGACCTCATTCTGGACTATTACAACTGTTTTAGTCTTAGTCACTTCTGGAACAACAATCTGTGTTTCATCGGTTGGAGAAGGGCATTATCACAGGATTTACCATTTTAGTGATTTTGTTTGCGATTGGCTATAAATATGCTGGTGAAGAGGTTTGCTCACCAGGTGTGCGACAGCCATCAGCCATCAGAGACTAATATGGACAATCTGACAGTGACCACAACATCAGTACCAGGTTGCAGATGGATCCTTCAAGGCCTGAAATGTCTCATCACCTGGGTCCGGATGGACTTTAAGCTGGCTAAGTCCAGATCCCTGGTACTGAAGAGGGGAAAGGTCACTGACAATTTCTGCTTCCCCCTTGGAGGTGTCCAGATAACTTCGGTCAGCGAAAAGGTTGTTGACTGCACCCTGAGGGACACTGCTGATTCAGTCCATCTACGAGGTCACTAGAACATATAGAACATATCTTAAGCTGCTGCCCCAAAGCCCTGGAAGAAGGGCGCCAACGTTGGCACCATGACCAGGTTTTGAGGGCGAAGGTGGATCTAGGCAGGCAGCTCAAATTTTCTACCACCATCGCAGAGACATGCCAGATACTGATGTCTGAAACAACCAGACAAGTGAGCCTAATGGAGCTAATGGCTAAAGCTCAGATGAACGAGGCTGTATCAACCCTGGAGCGTGTATGATGTTGAAAGACCAGAAACACCCAATTACCCCAGGTAACATCACTGATGTATCCAAGTTGCACCGAGAAGTGATTTAAAAACAAGCAGTCATGTGAATTCTTGCTTGCTTCATCAAATGATTTTATGCATTTGTTTATTTGTGTCTTGAGAAGTTCCACTGACAATCATCCAGCATTTCTCCGAATAAGTATCAGTGTTGTCTAAATTAAATATATCTTAATGGAAGCCTAGTAAAAGTAAAGTAAAATAAAAGGATTCAGGTTAGTCTCCCCTCAGAATGAGTCAGACACACTGGCGGGATTAGGACGCATGCATACCTTAGTTTAGCTTGGGCCAACGCCTGTAAATCACTCACTCGTTTTGCTGTGGTCAGAGCAAAAACCAAAGCAGTTATGAGGAAAAGAAACTTCAGCCCTGCAGGAGCTCAAAGGGGTGACCACAAAAAGCCTCAAGCACCAAAGACAGGTCCCACAATGGGACCAAAGTAGCTCTCACACCGAGCACTGAAAAGGTGTGATACTTCTGAGAGCGCACCAGTCCCTGAAAAACAGAAGAGAGTTGCTGTAGTCAAGTCTCGAAGTGACGAGAGACTGAACGAGCATCTGGGCGGCCTCTCTAGAGAGGAAGGGTCGAATTCTCCGGATGTTGTCCAGGAGAAATCTGCATGACCGAGTTACGTTTGCGACATGACTTGAGAACGATAACTGATCATCCATAACTACACCAAGGCTTCGAGTGTGGTACATGGGAGAGGCAGAGACATAGTCGAGAAGCAGGGTGGAGGTCAAAACCATTAAAAAGCTAAATACTTATCTGGCCCCCTCGTCTCCTTGAGTCCAGCATCTGGTGAACGGCATAAACTGAAGCGCCCTCCATGATAACCGGAGATGGGGGCCCGACATTGAGTGTAGCCACATCCATCTGTCCTGGAACAACAGGTTTCAGAAGGGAGACATAAAAGCAATTGGTGACTTTATATTGCTCAGGAATCATTTTAAAAGAGCCAATGTATACTTCTTTAGCTCAGTGTCTCCCAACCCTGGTCCTAGCCATACCACCCTGCCCATTGTAACCTGTTTCCTGCTTTAAACAACCCATCAACTCATTAAGGGGTTGTTAATGACCACATTAACATTAGCCACTTTAAATTTTAACATTAACAGCTGGAGCCATTAGCCATTGGAGTATCACGGCTCGTTTTTCACGCTTCCGCCACCTCTCACACTGATTTTGGTGTCCCCTCTATCGGTCAGCAGGCTCACACAGCGTTCAGTTTTTAGCTGAGCCAGAGGCGGTTTATGGTTGGCCCTTTGTCCATGCTTACATCATGTTACGTGACTTAAACCTAACTCTATCCTAAGACAATGTTTTTATGTCATACAGCATCTAACGAAACCACAAACAGCTACCAGATTTCATTTAGCTCCACTGGCCCCCTATTCATTTGAAAGCCTACTTGTAGGCTCCCTCTGGCTAATCACTCTGCTTTAAGATTAATTACTGGTGACCCCTACAGCACATATCACTGTAAAAATAATACAACTTGCCAAACCTGTTGCAATGAATCACCTTTCAAGTAATTGGAATTAAAAAAGGAAAAATATGCTTTTAGCTACAATGCTTCAGGGAGCTGAAATGTACTAAAGAAAAAGCTTTGCTTACAAAACTTTTAGTTTCTAACACCTGTGAGCCTTAGCCTTTTATTTGATTCTACAGAATTATCATTTTATATCATTTTGTTGTGTTGGCTACCTTTGTTTTACCATTCTTTTTTCACAATTATAACAATTTATTTATTTATTATCAAAACATTTTTTGCTTTATCCCTATTTGACTTACCATTTTTGCTACTGTAATGGTTAGTTTAAATAATATTTACAGGTTAGTTGATTGGGTGTTTCAGGTGATCAGGGTGGGTCTGGAGCCTACCTGGATTCATTGTGCGGAAGGCAGGAATACCCCACCGACAGGGCACCATTCCATTACAGGGTACCACACACAACATAGGAACAATTTGATTTACACCTAGGAGCAAGTTTGCAATTCATGGCCAATTCGCTTTGTTATATAGCAAGTTGTCATCGGATCGGGTATCCTCAGATAATGGGAAGGAGTTTGTGGATAAGACAGTAATTTAGCAAAAATTGGGGATTAAACAGCGTCTTGGGGCTGTGTATCATCTGTCAGCACACTGGCATGAATTGGGTTGCTGCACTTCCATTGGCGTTAATGGTGTGTTGCTGAAGTGAGCTGCGTGATTTGACAACGCACGAGTTGGCATCAGGCAGACGAATGCCAATGCCGTGCTTGCGTACAAGTGGAAAGGGTCCAAGTCTTGCCTTTTTAGAAGATGAAATGAAAGCGTATGTGACATACATGGCTAATCTACATAAAAGAATATGCACGTATGTTTCTGACAAGCAAAAGAAAGAAGGGGTGCAGGAGAGGCTGGATGAGCAAAAGAGGGGTGCGTTGCAACCTGGGGACAAGGTGTTTGTGAAGGTGTTTAGAAGAAATTTGTTGTGAAGGTCCTTTTGAGGTTGTGCGCAGTACTGGAACTGCAGTCCAGGTTAAAGGGTCTCCAACGTGGGATCATTTGTCACATTGTGTAAAAGCACCTAGGGAAGAGGCACCCCATGTGCATGGAGGAGATGTGGAAGGCTCAAGGGAACCAGGACATACAGAAGGCAGGAACATCTCCAGGGTCAAACTCCAGAAGAGGAGATTGTCCTTTGTGTGGACAATGGTGATGACTCTGTGGGCATTTCTGATAATGCCGGAAATGACTCTTCATTTAACCAACAGGAAAGAAGATTTGGGGACAATGAGTTTAGGGATGTCCCAGAAACAGCAGGAACTAGTTCAGAGGAGTGTGAAGCACCAAAGAGTGCTGAGGGCACTGATTGCTCTACAGGGGAAGACAGAGAGTCAAATAGACATACAAGTCCAAGACCAGTTTGAAAAAGGGTCAGACCTAAACGTTACGTAAACTGAGGTAAATGTGTCATTGGAGAAGTTCACTTTATTAGCATCAAATGTTACTGAAGGTATAAGTATATCACATTTACTAACACCAGCTTCCCAGATGATTTCAGTAACTGCGGCTCCTGTGCAGTTGGTAATAAGAGTTTAACTAGGCGGATCAGTTCTTCTTCCTTGTAGGTGTGGAAGATTTAATACTGGAGGTAATAATCCCCCTCAGTGGAGAAACAGTCATGGTGAAGAGGTTTTGTTAGCAGGGCCTACAGTTGATATGGCTTTACGATCAGAGAAAGTATGTTTTATATAATGACATGAGGTGGTTCAAAGTTGGATATGATTGTTCAAATCTTTTTAATAAATTTAAGATTAAAAATGAAAAATGCATTGACGGAATGTTGAGATTAGAATTCTCACTGACAGCGTGAGCAGCATAGCAACCACCTAGCAACATCTTAGCAACCACCTAGCAAAACACCCCTTAGGAAGTACTTGCCACACTTAAAGTACTGTTGTGTTTCCTTCAGGAAATGCAAATCTAGTTATATTTATTATACCATTGTTTATTGTAAACAAGTTGTAAGGTGATGTATTTTGTAATTGAGTAAGTACAGTGTGACCTCAGGGGTTTTGTTCTTTGCTCAACACTAGGGATAGTAATGGTAGGCAGGGACAGGTGTATTGGAAGGTCTGATGGGTCGACCAGCCTGGAAGTACAAATTATTTTGTGTTTAATGAGGTTCCACGTGTATTTTATTCACACTTGTACGCTTCCATATTCACTATATACATTGTTAAGACATTTCTTCTTTTACATTGGCCTGGAGTACAGCATGTGGTCACCTAGGACAGAGGGACCTTGAGAGAGTAAGACCCACAGAACAAGGGCAAGTACCATGGGGGTGAGCGCGGCTGATCATCCCTCCGCCTGCAAGGCCTGCCTCATCCAAACGAACCAGTGGTGACCTGTCAGAACCTGAATTGGATCATTCAGTGAGTATAACAATATACTCCAAAATCCCTGGAGTTTTGCCTTGGTCGGCCACCACCTTAGTGTATATTTCACGACGTACTGTGAAATATGCGCAGTAGACTGCTGCGGATTGGTCCTCTATTAGTAGACGGACGTTAGTCCTCTATTATTAGACGGATGTTAGTCCTCTACTATTAGACGGACGTCAGTCCTCTATTATTAGACAGATGGGTTTTAAGTCCTCTATCTTTAGACGTATCGATAGTGAGTAGTGACCCGGGTCCAGGTGGTGGGGACTGAATTGCAGAAGGTACAGTGCATTGAGAGAGTAAAATGGGATCCCATCATAGTAATTTTTTTATTATATATATATATATATATATATACAATATATAATATAATCAAAAGAAGCACCATTTATTTTACAAATGCGAAAAGATTATGGTAGAGGAGGTCACACAGTATGTGCCCTTCTGGATTAAATATTTTGGTTTTCCTCATAATGATAATAAGTGTTAAATATCAGAAGAAATATTTGCAGAAACTCAAAACTAGACTGGGCAGTAAGCCAAATACAACAGATAAAAAAGCTTTAGATTATTGGTCAAATCACAGTGTGGGAATGCTGAGCATGCTGAATTTCTGTCTGGGAGAAGCAGAGAAGCGTCAAGGCCAGATACAGGCTAGGGAGGGAAAAGGGGGAACTAACGGTGTCTCTCAGTATGTGTCTCTCACAGCAAATCCTGACCTCGATGCCGCACCTCCAGTGCCCCGCCAGCAGCCAGCAGCTCAACCAGTGGCTCACCCGGCGACTCAGCAAACGGCTCAACCAACGGCCCGACCAGCAGATCCACCAGGAGCTGGAATGCAAGCATCGATATCCGCAGCAGAACCCCCTCCATACCCAGCTGAAGACGCACCGCGTCAGCCGCCACTACAAGCCCAATTGCGAGACCAACTACAAGACTTTGAGGGGGCGCTAGATAGGACCACACAGGAACTGGCATCCAAACCAGTTGGAAACACTTCAGAGGGACCATATGCTCCACTGACCCGTGAACAGGACCAAGGCCTGACTGAGGAAGAACGAGGGCGAGTGGAACAGGCCTCAGGAAACATCAGAGTGAGTGGACATACCCGCTTTCAGCAGCAGAAGATGGGACGAACCCCCCCCCAGCAGCGATCCACCACCAGGACCGGTATTTGCAATGCAAGCGATTCCTTAGAGGAATACTGGCCTCCCCCACCTCCACCCCCACCAGCTGGACAGTTCCCTATGATTGAGGTGGCTGGAGCAGAAGGAGTGATTATGGTACACAGACACTGGACTGAAGCTGATATTGCAGAGGCAGCTTCCAGTCTCCCCCACCCAGCTACAGTGGGGGAGAACGTTTCAGCCAAGAGTTACAGAACTTTGTGAGATCCTGCCGACCCACAGCTATGGAGCTAAGACGACTGCTGTTGCGTAAGCTTGGATACCTGTACAACACCAGCTGACACTGGAAGAAGCAGGCAGCAACTGACGTGCGGCGGAGGGGCGGGATGGCAAGGACACAGACGGAGACACACTGGACAGGAAAGTACTAAATCCATATTACTCTTTAGCCCAGCAACTCAGTAAAAACCCCACAGCTTTACCACAAATTGAAATTGTAATAAATGGGAAGAAATTGAAGTTTTTGGTAGATAGTGGGACAGCCCACTCAGTAATACAAAAAGAACAGATTGTGTGTCCACTTCAACCTGACATAACTGTAACTATTATAGGTGTAGGGGTAATACGGTAACAGAAAGGGTGTCCACTCCCCTCCAATGCAAAGTAGAAACTTATGAGTTTGAACATTGTTTAATGAAACAATGTTCAAACTCATAAGTTTCTACTTTCTGTCACCTGTCTGTCCAGTCAACCTCATGGCACGAGATTTGATGTGCAAATTGAATTGCACACTCCAGAGCACCCCAAAGGGGCTCTCCATTTCTTTCGGGGAACCTCAGATGGTTCAGTATGACCCAGGTACACCAGGGTATGCCTATGAGTGGCAGTGTTTGGACAGCACAGGAGAAACAATGAAACACTTCCTCAGAGAGGTGAAAAGCACAGTCTCAACCCATTTGCTTTGGGAAAAGCCAGATGATTTGTATTGTATGGCCCATGTTTCTGATGGACCTGATTTTGACTATGAAATGGAGTTTTCTAAAGTAGACAGAGAAATGCTGAAGATGTGTGCACTCGTGTGGAGTGATCGGTGGGCTGCTGCCCTGGTTCAGTTGTGTGAAGTACAGAGTGAGTTGTTTGATGTGTCAGATTCGACTCCTCACATTGCGTTGGGGAGGTCGGAGGACACAATGTAGTCAGAGGAGGTGGGGCCATGGGCTGCATGGCTCAGTCGACTGTCGGACTGGCAACCCACCGAAAACCCTAGAGTTTTCTTTAGCTCCACTGCTAATGCGTGGAAAACAGAGCATGCTTGCGAGCTGCTGGTGAACTGAACTGTGGAGCTGCTCACACAGAATGAGCTCACCCCAACCGAGGAGGAGGAGCTGTCATCTGTGCCTCCCACATTTTGGGCGTGTGGGAAAGATGATGTGGGATTGGTTAAGAACTGTGAACCAGTCCGTATTGTGCCAAAGTCAGATTACAGGCCCAAACAACATCAGTATCCTTTAAAAAAGGGCATTAGGCCTGTGTTTCAGTCTTTGAAAGAAACTGGAGTAATTATTCCATGCCCCTCTTCTCCTGTGCGAACTTCAATCTTCCCAGTTAAGAAACCAGGCAGAGATGAGTGGAGATTTGTGCAGGATTTACAAGCTGTAAATGCAGCTGTACATCCACGAGCACCGGAAGTACCCAACCCACACACCATCCTCTCTCAGATACCAAGCGATCATGGGTGGTTTTCAGTAGTTGACCTGGCAAATGCTTTTTTCAGCACACCTGTCCACCCAGACAGCCAATTATGGTTTGCATTTTCATTCGAAGGTCAAACTTATACCTTTACAAGGCTTTGTAAAGGGTACTGTGAATCACCCACCATTTACAACTCAGCCTTGCATCAAAGTTTGAGTTCCTTGATCCTACCTGAGCAGGTGAGTCTAGTTCAGTACGTGCATGACCTGCTCGTTAGCGCCCCCACGCGGAAATTGTGTCAGGTAGGCACCCTTGCACTCCTCACTCATTTAGCCAATGAGGGGCACAAGGCCAGCAAAAACAAATTGCAATATTGCAAACAGGAAGTTACATTCCTGGGTCACATACTGTATAAGTACTCAGGCATTGTCAGCAGATCGCACACAGGCCATAGTCTCTCTCCCCAAACCCAAAACAAAGAAGCAGCTGCTCTCCTTCTTGGGAATGTGTTCATACTGCAGAACATTTATCCTTTCTTATGCAGAAAAAGAGGGCCCTCTGAGAGACATCATTGCCAATAAGGGAAGCAGCAGCTCAGTCTTAAAGTGGACTCCAGAAGCAGAGCAAGCTTTTAATGAGTTAAAAAAGGCCTTACAAACAATGCCTGCTCTGGGAATCCCTGATCCAACAAAACCATTCACTCAAATGGTAGATGCTAAGGACAAATACATGACATCTGTGCTCACTCAAACACATGGTGATAAACAACGCCCAGTGGCGTATTTCTCAGGCAAGTTAGACACTGTAGCACAGGGTTTACCAATGTGTCTCAGAGCAGTAGCTGCAGCAGAGAAGGCAATTACAGCATCCAGGGACATTGTTGCTTATGCCCTACTGACAGTGATGATCCCACACACGGTTCACCGCTTCCTGCAGGACCAGAAGGTGTCCCACCTATCTGCACAAAGGTGGTTGAGGTATCACACCACACTCTTAGACATGCCAAACATCACTGTAAAGCGATGCTCCATTCTCAACCCAGCCACCCTCCTCCCAACAGCTGAGGACGGGGGACCTCATGACTGCCAGGCAGTCCTACAACATACATGCAGCCCCCGCATTGACCTCAAAGAGGAACCATTACAGAATGCGGAAATGGAGCTTTTTGTGGATGGCTCTGCTCGCAGAGACAACACAGGTACTAACAGAGTAGCATATGCTGTGGTTTCTCTGCTCAAGCTGCAGAACTTATAGCTCTGACTGAAGCATGCAAATTAGCCAAAGGCAAAAGAGTAAACATTTTTTGCGACAGCAGGTACTCCTGGGGCATTCTGCATGACTTCAGGAATATTTGGAAGCACAGGAACTTCCTAACCAGCTCAGGGAGCAAAATCAAACACACAGCCACTACAGCCGCCGTACAAGCTTCACAGCTACCTGACACTACACAGCCTGCAAGCATCACTGAAATCCAGTCCATGGCTACTGCAACAGAAATTAAGCAATGGGGAAAAGCCGGATGCAGCAAACTAAATTCTGTTTGGACACACACACAAACCAATTTTCCCTGCCTGCCTAGAGCATACATGAGGGGCCTAGTGTCCAAATGTCCAAAGGGGGAATAGTTGATAGCATAACAAAGCATTGGTATGCACCAGGCATCACTACACTCACCCAAAATTTTTGTTCAAAATGTTTAGTGTGTGCACAAAACACAACTCGTGGCCAGGGACTCACAAGAGCCCCACCTGCTGGTCACTCCCAGCAACTGGACCATTTCAGCACTGGCAAATTTATTTTGTAGAACTTACTCCGGCTGAAGGGGAAAAATACTTGCTGGTTTGTGAATGCATGTTCAGTATGTGGTCTGAGGCTTTTCCAACAGAACAAACAGGATGGAGCAGCAGTCACAAAGGCGTTCCTGAGAGAAATCATCCCAAGGTGGGGGCTGCCAAGCCGAGTTTCAAGTGACAACCGGACCCCATTCGTGCACACAGGTGAAAGTAGTGCTGCCGAGCCCAGCAGAGAGTCCGCTGCACAACTTCCAGCCAGGAGACTGGATCCTTGTTAAGGACCTAAGAAGGAGGAAGTGGAACCTGCCAAGGTGGACGGGCCCACATCACGTGCTACTGGTCACACACACAGCTGTAAAGATTGAAGGACGAGCAACGTGGGTGCACCACACACACTGCAAGAAGGCCCACCAAAGACAGCCAAACACGGCACACCCCGTCTTAGGTCAGGACCTGTGGTATAGGGCATTTTCGGCAATGCCGGCCACTATGGGCACTTGGGGACTGTCAAGAACACCGGGGTGGGGTGTGATTGTGTTTCTGCTCATCTACTGCTTCCGGATGGCAACAGCACAAACATATGCAACTGTCACTGTCCAGGTCACAGGTGCTAAACTGTCGCATCATAAAAGTACCCAGCCATCTTTACAGATATGCAGATTACCGGAAATATCTCTATGACCCCATTGCCCAAGCAGAGATCAAGAGTGGGGCCAACATCACACTAATAACACTACCAGAAGATGGCAATCAGCTGGGTATAAATGTGACTGGAAGATGGAATGAAACTCTCCCTAGTGGCAACTACCAATGCTGCATTGAATGAGCAGGGGATGATTATTGTGCTCCACTCTCCCTCATCGCTCTCCCCCCTGTACCAACGGATGAACAACTGCTGAAGGAAAGACTGCTAAATGCACAGGACGCAGAGGAAGAGGAAGTAGTGGCAGAAGACTTGGAGCCAGGTTTCCAGGGCCATAGCATGACTGAACAAGAAAGGTTAGCAATACAATGCCACCACAACACAGCCTGCATGTCTGCGGTACTACACGCCAGGTCCACTGAACAGCCACACTGCCTGGTATTATGTCAGCACATGTCAGTTCCATGGGTCGTCATACCACTTTGCCGAACTGACCTGGTCTATCACAACGTCACTCCCTCCATGTGCAATGTGATCAGCCAATCGACAACTTGCTCATCCCCAAAAGATCACAACCCGCCAAAAAATGTGCTTCATGTCTTGTCAAGCAAGGGAGAAACCTGCGCTTGCTCTTTAACTGGGACTCGTAGTGTCGGATGGTCAAGTGTGACAGATACATCACTGTGACAGATGGAGACACCAAATGCAAGGAGAACACCACCAAATACGACTGCACAATGACTAAACCTCAGGGCACCAAAAATGTGTTATGGATCTGTGGGGATAAGGCCTATGGACAGCTCCCCAGGAACTGGACGGGCTGCTGCTATGCTGGGGCTATTCTTCCCAGGTCCACGGTTTTCAGCCTACACAACGCCGAGCAACCTCAAGCTTCTCACACATGGATGAAGAGGTCACTTCAACAGATACACTACGGCCAGTATCGCCTGATGGAGCCATTCACCACACTCACAGGTACCATCGGGTGGTCACTTCTGCCCGGGATCGGAACAGCAGTGACTCTAATGAAGATCAATGGACTGGCGTACGAACTCATGGTAACAGTGAATGACACTGCTGGGGCTGTAGGAGCTCTGAGACAAGAACAACAGGCCATACAAGCGGCCGTGGTACAGCATCGTATGGTGTTAGATTTACCCACAGCACACCAAGGTGGGGTCTGTAAAATGATAACTACTTCATGCTGTTTTTTATCTTCCCGATTTCAGTACAAACATCACAGACTACATGAGCCACATGCGTAAAGCAGTGATTCCTCCGGACACTATGCAAGGGGGATGGTGGGATTGGTTGTCAGCCCTATTAGGGCATGAGGTACTTATAATTATAATTATAATTATATAATTATAATTATAATTTTATGTTGATTCATAATAGACTCATTTAAAATCCACTCATTCATTGTAATCATGCTTAGCCTTGTGATAGTGTGTGCTATAATCTATAAACTATAACTATAATCATGTGTTGGCCTTGCAACTGCCTGTACGGCATATGTTAAATCGCTCTTCTCTTTCCATGAGTGCACCTGACGTATTTACAGCCTATCTTGACCTGCTAGTAACCTCTCAACCCAGACAATGTGTCCTCTCAGGCGTCAGCACTCTAATCTATGGGTCACAGCGACCTGAACAATGTATCTCTCAGAGGCACGCACACCCTCTCCTCCTCCCTTTTCTCAACTTCCTAATCTATACTATAAATATGTATGTTAAATGCTTTTACCTCAGTCTGTACTGTGGTTTCGAACTGCTAACAGACTCAATAAAACTTTGCTACTCAATGCATATTCTTGTCTGCCTTATCGATTCTTGACAGAATTCCACGACAAGTGATTGATGGACATTTAAGGTAAGCTAGCTGCCTGGCTGGTTTTTCACTCTCACACCGTAAATTTGGTGCTGAAAAAGGCACGCATTGAAGGAATTGTTTAGATACACATTTAACCATGTGTATGTTGCTCTTCTATTTGTAGTATAAGGAGGGCATTATGTAGTATATTCATTAGCTATGCGGATGTTCATAGACCTGAAGGAATGGAATGGAGTTGAGGAATAACATGGGCTAGACTTGGGAAAGAAGAGCGAGATTTATTCCCAGGCCTAACTTGGTAAAACTGCACATGAGTTGTACAAATATAGGAGATTGTATAGATTGGACATACAGTCCAATGTAAGTAACAGAGATTTTGAGTCCATCCAGCTGTGTCTTCATGTGTACTATGTATGTTAAGCAATAGTGCGGGCTGATTTTCACCCCTTATTGGTTAGACATTGACAACCTACATATGGGAACAGTACAACAACATATGACGTGTAGTAGGGTATAAAACGTGAGGTGTTCCTTTGTCTAGGGAGAGAGACCAGAGGGGCACAGATAATTGGCAGGCTCTCTCCACACTGCTGATTGGAATAAAATGTTTCATGATTGCAACTGAAAGACTGTGGTCACGAGTCTCCTTTCAAGAAAAGTCCTTCCAAGAACACCTCATAGTCTATACTGATTTAAGTTTTTTGACATCTGTGACCCTCTCCTCTGTCTAAGTTACTACTGTCTGATCATATGGCTGTATCAATGTGTTATTTTGTCAGGTGACAAATAATCAGGGAGCAAATACATTTATGGCTTTTGTTTATTATTATTACCATTATTGTTGAATCACTCCATGCATTAGCAAACAAGATTATTTTTTCGTTGACTTGATGTATGTCCACCTTATACTGAACTGGTGGCAACCCTAAATGGTATTGTATGTGAGTATTTGGAAATTAATCTACAGTGGTATGCTCAGTCAGGAAAGTAGCCAGAAAAGATAACAAGATCGTTCTACAAAATCGTTCTTCATTTAGTAACAAAAGGCATAGCCTTTTAGTAAATCACTACAAGGCATTATGCACACAGCTGCTGGATGGCATCTCTCACTCAGCCTACATGCTAATCTTGACAGAGCTTTGGCCCTTATTACAACCACAGCCTCCCACACCTCCCACAGCAAGAAACAGCAAAGTCAATCCTTTTAGCAATGTGTTATGGAGGTGGGACTCATAGTAGAGAACGAGATCTTTTAACCATTTGAGTACCAAAATGTTTACTAGACACTGATGGTTTTTATTTAAAATAATTTGCTATGGACAATTCAATGGTTTCTGAATATGACTAGGGACATGTCCCCATTATACACCTTGTGTTATGTAAATTTTATAATTTCATTTTAGCATAATGGCGCCAAAAATAAAAATAAGAAAACCATAACAGAACATGACAGTTACTGGGGTTTCTTAAAAGTGTACATTTATCTGTTTATTGAAGGTACAAACTTATTTACCATTAGTTTAAAAAAAATATTTAATGCAAACCAGAACAAGGCTAAAACACAAATGTTGTGTATCCCCACTCAGCAGCACTACCATCATGCTGTCCTCCCCCTTCTCTCACAACTTTTGGCTCACAGTCATCATCATCATCATCCCCTAATGGCTCATTGTCTGGCAGCATCAACCACCCATTCACACATTCCGGTACCCAGCCCCCTGCTAACCAATGAGGAGGACAGCGAGTACAGAGAACTGATTCAGGACTGGTGTCTGCAGAACCACCTTCAGATAAACGCAGGAAAGACCAAAGAACTGGTGGTGGATTTCCGCAGGTGCAGACACCCCCCTCCATCAGTGAACATCCAGGGTATGAACACAGAGAGTATGGACTCTTATAAATACCTGGGTGTTCATCTGAACAACAAACTAGACTGGTCAGTCAACACTGCTGCACTCTTCAAGAAAGGCCAGAGCAGACTCTACCTACTGAGGAGACTGAGGTCCTTTGGGGTGCAGGGAGCACTCCTGAGGACTTTCTTCGACACAGTGGTGGCATCTACCATCTTTTATGGAGTGGTCTGCTGGGGCAGTAGCATCTCGACGGCAGACAAGAAGAGACTGAATAAGCTCATAAAGAGGGCCAGCTCTGTCCTGGGGTGCTTCTTAGACCCAGTGCAGGTGGTGGGAGACAGGAGGAAGACAGCCAAGCTGGCATCCATGCTGGAGAACAGCTCCCACCCCGTGCATGAGACTCTGGCAGCACTGGGCAGCTCTTTTAGTGACAGGTTGCTTCACCCCAAGTGTGTGAAGGAGCGGTATCGCAGGTCCTTCCTTCCTGCTGCCGTCAGACTCCACAACCAGCACTGCTCCCAGCGGACCACATACACACACACTTAACTACACACACATGTTCAGGGAACAGAGATCCCTCAAAGCAAAAATACTATGTGCAATACCCCCCCCCCCCAAAAAAAAAAACAAAAAACACACGTGCAATTAAGAGTCATTTGCAATAACCTGTAAATAATATTGTTATTGCTTTTTTAATTCTTATTTATATTGTGTATACAGTGTAAATTATTTATCTACATTTTTGTAACTGAGTGTCTTGCTATCCCTTTCTGCTGTGACACTGAGAATTTCCCCACTGTGGGACTAATAAAGGATTGTCTTGTCTTGTCTTGTCTTGTCTTGTCTTGTCTTATCAGTTACCCTGTACTCACCATACAACAGAATGGCTCTCCTTTTTGTTTATTATTTTTATTGTATTTCACATTCCTAAGTTACTATTTTAGGTTCTGCAACAGACCTCCCAGGTCTGTTCGGCATTGCCGTTTAGGTTCTGCAGCTGGTCCCCCAGCTCTCGTTTCACCGTCTCCTAGTTTCCCCAGTGCCTGACGAGCGCAGTCTTGGTTTTCATGCATTTTCCCAGGCACTGCCTTAACAAAGCCTTAACATAACAAAATAAAAAAAAGGTGAATGGGACTGAAGACTCTCCAAGTGCATTGCATGTTAGGTATTTTTACTGTTTCATTTATTTTTATTTTATTTTAACTTTTTTTTCCTTTTTTGGGTTATTTGACTGCCGACATCAGTCACCTTCCACTTATGGTACTGCTGAATTTGCACAATTTAATTTTATTGTTTAAGAACCATTTATAGTAACCTCCAAAAGTATTGGAACAGCAATGCAAATTCCTTTGTTTTTCGCTGTTTACTGAAGACATTTGGGTTTAAGATCAAGAGTTCAGAATGTTTTATTTTCTGGTATTTACATTTAGATGTGTTAAACAACTTAAGATATATCACAGTTTGTATTACACCACAGCATTTTTAGGTGAGCAAAAGTAAAGAAACAAATAATCTTTTAATATTGTTTTCTTTCAGTCTTTCCTTTCAGAGGTTTAATGCATGCTCTGGGTTAAGGTCAGGTGATTGACCACTCTAAAATTTTTTCCCTGATGAAGTCAGTAGTTTTGTTGGCAGTGCGCTTTGGGTTGTTGGCCTGCTGCATGAGGAACTTCCTCCCAATCAGTTGTTAGTGGATGCATTTCTCCATAAATTGGCAGACAAAATGTTTCAGTACACTTTGCAATTAATTCTGCTGCTACCATCATTAGTTACATGATCAATAAATATCAATGAGCTTGTTCCAGAACCAGCCATTAGTGTCTGACCCATAACATTACCTCCACCATACTTTACAGATGAGCTGGTATTCTTTGGATCATAAGCATTGCATCATAAGATTGTTTATGGATCATAAGCAATCCCGGCTCAACTTACGGCGGCGCCCGCGGTCCCGGCTCAAGTCACGTCGGCACCCAGCTCCTCTGTCCAAGTCACGTCGGCGCCCAACGCCTTTGTCCAAGTCACGTTGGGGACTGCTCAAGTCACATCGGGTAGGCCGCAGTGGAATCAGCTGCGGACTTAGCCGCGGACTTCTATACTCTCACTCCATATAAGTTAAGTTGTTGTGATCTTTGTTTGGTTTCTTGTTTTCATGGTCATGGTCGTGTTCACGTTTTCACCCCATTCATGTTTAATTTTTTCATGTTTTCCAGTTCAGCCTGTGGGACTCGCCGCCGAAGCCTGTGGAGGCGAGCTGACCCCCCTATTCACGCGGTCGGGCAGTTGCTGGGGTCTTTGATCACAGACTCTTATGTTGACAGTCATGTTTCACGTTTCATGTCATGTTTTAGTTATCCTCACGTGTGTTTCATTGATTTGTGTCACCTGAGGCTGTGGTATTTAGGGAGTGAACGCTAGCAGTCTCATTGCCAAGAATTATTCACTCTGAGCCAGAGTGGTGTGTTGGCATCTGTTTTGGATCCGAAGTCAAGTGTCTAGCGATAGATTTCATGAGGATGTCCGTGGGAGTCCCTCATGTTCCAGTTCTACTTGGCTATACCGTTCACGAGCGTGCCAAGGTTCAGGTTTGTCCAGGTTTGTCTGTGGGTCGCAGGCTGGTTCAGCGACTGATCTCACAGCTCCTTAGTCATACCAAGTAATATATATATATATATATATATATATATATATATATATATATATATATATATATATATATATACACATGTGATACACATGTGATGAATGGTTTGCATTGTGGTGTGGCCTCTATATTTTTATATTGTGTGTATATATACTATATTGACCTCTGTTCGAAGCCTGTTGCTAAATGTAAATAGCAAGAAAAATAAAAGTCTGAACTCTTGTCTCATACTCATCTTTTGATCTTAAACCTAAATATCTTCAGTAAACTACAAAAACAAAGGAATTTGCCTTAGCTTTGACATGCACTCGCTGTGGCATCGCTTCCACAAGCTTCTGAAATGGCACAACATTTATTTCTGGAGTTGCATTAATATTGTATTGATTATGGGAGATTGGGACCTCTGCACAAAGTCTTCAGCACATCCCAAAGATTCTTGATGGGGTTAAGGTCTGGATTCTGTGGTGGCCAATCCATGTGTGAAATTGTCTCATGCTCCCTCCACTCAACAATTCATACATACTCATACAATTTGAGCCTAATGAGTCCTGGCATTTTTTTGGCCAGGCAGTGTGTGTGTAGATACAAAAATATAAGTGTATACAAAATTATTAAAAGTACTATAAAAAGTTGTAATAATTAAGTTAATTAAGTTTTAATATAAATATAATTAAACAACAATGAATTTAAAAAGGGAAACAAGGACTGAACTGTGGGGAAAAAATGTTTTTGTCATGTTTTATTTGAATGTTGTTTAGTGCCTCCTCAGACCTCTCTGAAGGTCTGGGCGTGGTCTTGATATTTTAATGAACATGCATGACTGACTGACAAACCTCTATCTCTGCCAACAAAATGTTGTAGCCTTGAGAAGCTGCATTTTATAACTTTTTACTTTACATAATGTAGATGGCGCCATGTTCATTACCAACTAAAACACTTTTATGTGATGATACCTCAAAGAAGATCGGTAATGAATGGGCATCCAGGTCATGCACTCACACTAATAACTGGGTAAACAGATGTACCAAACGTAAAGCTGGATAGCCAGCTAGCTGGTTTTTGTAGATGCTTACTAAGTTAACTTTAGCTTGTCTGGTTGTTCAGACTTGACGGGAGGGCAGAGCCATGTTAGCCTTATGATTGGTCAGGGTTATGCTGGTGTAAGCATGACCCATTTTAGGACGCCCATTCCATATCTACTGGTATTCTACTGGTAAAATACAACGGACATTTATCAGACTTTGGGAAGATATTTTTGTACATTTACACTGGGGACCCTGATTAACCTAATTAGAAAGAAAACTCTGATTTAGGTTTCCAGAGGTTTTAACAAGCTCATTTCAACTCTTTCCATTCACTTTCCCCAGCCTCCACACACTTATTATCTGCTCCCCCCTTTAACATGCATTTTTCAAATGTGCTGAAAAAGGAGACCACCAGAAATTGAAGGTGAATATACTCCAACACAGATACACAATAAATGGGCTCTGTGTCAGTTTGCTGTTCTGCATTGTCATGTCATGTCATTCAGAAGCACTATGCATGCTTTTCTCCTGGGTTCTTTTGTACAAGCAGATCAACTTCCATTTTTTATGCTGGTCAACAAGCAGACAACATGAGGGCAGTCTGTAACATATCGATGAGGAAAAGTTAAAAGCCACACCACTTGAGATGATGAGGGTGATGGTTAGTCAAGCATACATACATTTCTCTCACACATACACATACACACCTCACAGTTCGGTACAAATTCTTTGATGTCTTTGAATCGTAGACTTTAATCATTCATTGCATGCAACAAAGTACTAAACATGACTTCTTTAATGTATTTATTATTGTTATATCAACATTATGGTGCCCTGAAATTAGGGGGACTATGTGAAAAAATAAGTGTTATTTCAACATTATAAAACTGAAATGCATGCTTGGAATGCAGTCTAATGTTTAATGTTGTGACATCTCTGCTTAAATTACATTTTGATTTTCTAGATGTCATTGTGAACATATACACATCCCCTCATCATATATACATCTTCTCATCATATATCCAGATTGACAAGCTAACTTTTTAAAACATTAAGTAAAACATTGGAACATGTGAGATTTAAAATAAAACAAAAAAATATATTTTATACATTCCGACACCTTTTTAAGAGTTTAGGCTTGACTCAATGGACAGTTTGGCTGTGAAATGGTCATTGTGTAAATTCTTTTTCTTAATGGAAAATGTGTAAATTATATGCATTAAGTAAAGTTGTTTGAATATTGATTTTGTAAATGTGTTTTGTAATTTATTTAAGATTCTTACAGAAAAATGTTACAGTACTTGTCTTTTGAAGGACTGATAAGACTGATAAGACAATAGCTACTGAGAGCCTGAACTAAATGTTCTCAAGGTGAGTTGTTTTGAAAGGCTGAGGTGATTGACTACGCAGATAGACTACACCTATCAGCAAGAACCAGAACCATTTTGGCAGGACTTCAAGCACCGATCTCAGTTAAACTAGGCGCCGGCTTCCAAAAACCCGCGTCCAGGCACTGCAGTCCGGTGATAGGGATAAGGGGAGGCGTGCGGGCAATTCCGTCCGACAACGTCCTCCACCTTCATCTTCGGTGGAATCCCGCAGACTATACAATGCTGAGAGTATTCTGTGAACACGGTGACTCGTTGTTTGAGCATATTATGGCAAGCGTTGCAGTTCCAGTGAACATTTCGTCTCAAATCTGGAATATCTTAATACATTTGCACATTCAACAATAGATTATAAATTTAGGCAAAGCTTAGGTTTACTTTGAAAGCTATCTATTCTTCACTTAGGTAGATTGTGAATATTACACCTTATATTACTTCTCAAAGAAATGTAACTGCAATCAGAGCTGTTAAACATGTGAATCCAGAAGAGAAACGCATTTTCACAGACATAGAAGCACAAAGGCAACAGTTTCAGTTTGAAAGTTACTAAATTGGTCAAATCACATGAGAGCAGAATTGTTTTTCACAAAAAAGGCATTTTTAATTAAAAAATCAAGTTTTTTGTGTCACAATACTGCTTTAAGCATTTAAATAGTAGACAGACTGACATACATATTGCCATTTGCAGAAATGTCTTTTCACAGAGAGAGGTACATCCACAAAAGTTCCAAAAAGATGCACAATTCCAAATGAGTGCATTTCTCTTTGTTATGACACATTTTGAGAGGAAAAAAAACGATTTCTGAGTGTAACTGGGTTTTCCACCTTACATTTCAGCTCAAAACAGTTTACTGCCCTGGGAGCTATTAAACATCTGAATCCTGCTTGGAAAGTTTTACATTTTACATTACTGCTCAAAGCAGTTTAACTGCCCTGGGATATATTAAATATCTGAATCCTGCATAGAAACGCTATTTTACAGACAACAGACAACCGTTTCAGTTTGAAAGTTACTAAATTGGTTTTTGTGTCACAATACTGCTTTAAGCGTTTAAAGAGTAGACAGAGTGACATACATATTGTCGTTTGCAGAAATGTATTTTCAGAGAGAGGCACGATGACAAACATTTCTTAGTGTAACAAGGTTTTACACCTTACATTACTGCTCAAAGCAGTTTAACTACCCTGGGAGCTATTAAACATCTGAATCCTTTTTGGAAACGCTCTATCAGAGTGATAAAAGCACCCAGACAACATTTTGAGGTGGAAGGAGAGAGAAAAGAGCAGGATAAGGTGTAAGGATATATTCGAGTAGGATTATGTGGAAGGAGAAAGAAAAGAAGGATTAGGTGGAAGAAGAAAGAAGAGAAAGAAGGAGAGAGAACATAAGAATTGGGTAAAGGAAAGAAACAAGACCTGGAAGGAGAGATAAGAAAAATATTGAATGGAAGGAGAGAGAAGAGAAGGATTAGATTGAAGAAGAGCGAAAAAAAGGATTAGGTGAAAGGTGAATGAGATGAATGAGGTGGAAGGAGAGAAAGAAGAGAAGAATTAGGTGGAGGAAGAGAGAAGAGACGGATTAGGTGGAAGAAGAGAAACAAGAGATTGAAGGATAGAACAGAGGTGAAGAAGAGAAGAGATAGAGATTAGATGGAGGGCGAGAGAATGGAAGGATTAGGTGGAAGGTGAGAGAAAAGGGTGAAAGGAGAGAGAAGTGAAAGATTGGGTGAAAAGAGAGAGAAAAGATGTTGAAGGAGAGCGAAGAGAAGGATTAGGTGGAATGAGTGAGAAAAGAGCTGAAAGGAGAGAAAAGTGAAGGATTAGGTGGAAGGAGTCAGAAATGAACTAAAGAAGAGAGAAGAGAATGATTTGATGGAAAGAGAGAGAAAATAGGTAGAAGGAGAGAGAAAAGAGCAGGATAAGGTGGAAGGAGAGAGAATAGAAGGATTAAGTGGAAGGAGAGAGACAGGAGGTGGAAGAACAGATAAGATAAAGTTTAGATGGAAGCAGAGTAGGAATTAGTTGAAAGGAAAGACAAAAGAGAAGGATTAGGTGGAAGGAGTGAGAAAAGAGGTGTAAGGAGAGATATGAGAAAGATTAGGTGGAAGGAGAGAGAAAAGAGGTGGAAGGAGAGAGGATAAGGTGTAAGGGGACATAAGAGAAGAATTACGTGGAAGGAGACGGAAGAGAAGGATTATGTGGAAAGAGAGAGAGAAGAGAGAGAAGGAGAGAGAACATAAGAGAAAGAAGAGAAGAATTAGATGGAAGGATAGAGAAAAGAAGGATTAGTTGGAAGAGAGAGAAGAGAGGTGGAATGAGAGAGAGAAGACGAATGAAGTGGAAGGAGAAACTAAAGAGTTGGAAGAAGAGAGAGAAGAGAATGATTAGGTGGAAGGAGAGAGAAAAGAGTTGGAAAGAGAGAAAGAAGAGAAGGATTAGGTGAAGGAAGAGAGAAGAGAAAGATTGGATGGAAGGAGAGACAAAAGGTGAGATGAGAGAGAGAAGTGTAGAAGAAGAGAACAGAGGTGGAAGGAGAGAGAAGAGGAAGTTTGGGTGGAAGGACAAAGAAAATACTTTGAAAGAGAGCGAAGAGCAGGATTAGGTAGAAGGACTGAGAAAAGAGCTGGAAGGAGATAAAAAGGAGAAAAAGAGCAGGATAAGGTGGAAGGAGAGAGAAGAGAATGATTTCGTGGAAGGAGAGAGGGAAGAGCAGGATAAGTTGGCCAGAGAGAGTAGAGAAGGATTAGGTGGAAGTAGAGAGACGAGAGGTGGAAAAAGCAAGAAGAGAAGGATGAAGGTGGAAGGGGAGAGAAGACAATGATTGGGTGGAAGTAGAGAAAAACAATTTGCAAGAAGACTGGGACTGGGTGGAAGGAGAGAGAAAAGAGGTGGAAGGAGAGAGAAGAGAAGGATTGGGTGGAAAGAGAGACAAAAGAGATGGAAAAAGAGATAAGAGAAGGATAAGGTGGAAAGAGAGAGAGAAGAGCAGGATGGTGTGAAAGGAAAAAGAAGAGAAGGATTAGACTGAAGGATAGAGAAGAGAAAGAATGAGAGAGAACGTAAGGATTAGGTGGAAGGAAAGAGAAGAGAAAGATTAGATGGAAGGAGAGATAATAGAAGCTAAAGGAGAGATGGACGAGAATGATTAGGTGAAGGGAGACAAAAAAGAGAATAATAAGGTGGAAATAGAGAGAAGAGAATAATTGGGTGAAAGGAGAAAGAGAAGAGAATGATTCGGTGGAAGAAGAGAGAAGAGATGGACTAGGTGGAAGGAGAGAGAGAAGAGCACAATAAATTGGAAGGAGATAGAAGAATATGATGAGGTGGAGGAAGACAGAATAAAGGATTGAGTGGAAGAAGAGAGAGAAAAGCAGGATAAGGTGGAAGAAGAAAAAAGAAAATGAGTGTGTGGAAAGAGGAGAAAGAAGAGGTAGAGGGTAAGAAAAGTGAAGGATTAGGTAGAATGAGAGAGAAAAGAGGTAGACAGAGATAGAAAAGAGCATGATAAAGTGGAAGGAGAGAGAATACAAGGATTAGGTGGAAGAAGAGAAAAAAGGTGGAAGAAAAGAGAAGAGAAGCATCAGGTGGAAGCAGATATAAGAGAAGGATTATGTGGAAGGAAACAGAAGAGAAGGATTAGGTGGAAAGAGGGAGAGAGAAGAGCAGGATTATGTGGTAGGAGAAAGAAGAGAAAGATTAGGTGGAAGATGAGAGCATGGAAGGATTAGGTGGAAGATGAGAGCATGGAAGGATTAGGTGGAAGGAAAGAGAGAAGAGCAGGGTAAATTGAAAGGAGAGAGTTAAGAAGGATTAGGTTGAAGGAGAGCAAAGAGAAGGATTATGTGGAAGGAGTGAGAAAATAGCTTAAAGGAGAGAGAAGAGAAGGATTAGCTGGAAGGAGAGAGTAGATAAGGATTAGGTGGAAGGAGAGATAAAAGAGGTAGACAGAGTGAGAAAAAAGCAGGATAAGGAGAAGAGAAGTGGAAGGAGAGCAAAAAGAGAATGATGAGGTGGAAGGAGAGAGAAAAGAGGTGGAAGGAGAGCAAGAAGAGAATGATGGGTGGAAGAAAAGATAAGATAAAGGTTAGGTTGAAGGAGAAAGAAGAGAGGTGAAAAGAGCGAGAAAAGAAGAATTAAGCTCAAAGATAGAGCAGAGGTGGAAAGAGATATAAGAGAAGGATTAGGTGGAAGAAGCGAGAACATAAGGATTAGACGGAAGGAGAGAGAAATGAAGGACTGGGTGGAAGGAGAAAGAAGAGAAAGAAAGAGAGAGAACATAAGGATTAGGTGGAAGGAGAGAGAAATGAAGGACTGGGTGGAAGGAGAGAGAAGAGAAAGGAGAGAGAACATAAGGATTATGTGGAAGGAGAGATAAGAGAAAGATTAGCTTGAAGGAGACAGAAGAAAAGGAGAGAGAAAAGAAGGATTAGGTGGAAGGAGAGAGAGGAGAAGGATTAGGTGGAAGGGGAGAGAAGAGCAGGATAAAGTGGAAGAAGAGAGAAATAAGGTGGTAGGAGAGAGAGAAAAGCACAATAAATTAGAAGGCGAGACAAAGGAAGAATAAGGTGGAAGGGGAGAGAGAAGAATAGGATGAGGTGGAGGGAGACAGAATAAAAGGATTTATTGGAAGAAGAGAGAGAAAAGTAAGATAGATGGGTGAAAAAAGGTAGAGTGAGAGAGAATGGAAGGATTAGGTGGAAGGAGAGATAATAGAAGCTATAATAGAGAAAAGAGGTGCATGGAAGGAGAAGAGAAGTGGAAGGAGAGCAAGAAGAGAATGATGAGGTGGAAGGAGAGAGAAAAGAGGTGAAAGGAGAGAGAGAGAGAGAGAGAGAGAGGGGAGAAGAAAAGAATTAGGGGGAAGGGGAGAGAAAAAAGGTGGAAGGAGAGAGAGAAGAGAAGAAATGATGAGGTGGACGGAAAGAGAAAAGGTATGGCAGGAGAGAGAGGAGAGAAAGAATAGTTAGAAGTAGAGAGAAAAGTGGTGAAAGGAGAGAAGATAAGGATTAGGTGGAAGGAGAGAGACAAGAGGTGGAAGAAGAGATAACATAAAGATTAGGTGGAAGAAGAGAGAAGAAAAGTAAGGATTAGGTGGATGGAAAGAGAAATGGGGTGGCAGTAGAGAGAGGAGAGAAAGAATAGTTGGAAGTAGAGAGAAAAGTGGTGGAAGGAGAGAATAGAAAATGATTAGGAGGAAGGAGAGTGAAAAGAGTTGGAAGGAGAGAGGGAAGAGAAGAAAGGATTAGGTGGAAAGAAAGAGAAAAGGGGTGGCAGGAGAGAGGAGAGAAAGAATAGTTGGAAGGAGAAAAAAAGAAAAGAGGTTAAAAAAGAGAGGGAAGAGCAGGACAAAATGAAGGGAGAAAAAAAGAGAATTATATTGTGGAAGTAGAGAGAAGAAAAGGTTTATGTTGAAGGAGAGAGAAAACAGATGGAAAGAGAACAGCAGGATAAGGCGGAAAGGACAAGAAAAAAGAGAAAGGAGGCTGAATGAGAGAAAAAACACCAAAATAATGTGAAGGGAGAGAAAAAAGAGATTGATGAGGTGGAAGGAGAGAGAAGAGAAAAATTTGGTGAATGGACATAGTAAAGAAGTGTAAGGACAGAGAAGAGTAGGATTAGGTGGATGCAGAGAGAAAAGAGGTAGAAGGAGAGAAAAGAAGGATTAGATGGACAGAAAGAGAAAAGAACGATTGGGTGGTAGGAGAGAGAGGAGCAGGAAAGATTGGAAAGAGAGAGTCGTGGAGGATTATGTTGAAAGAGAGCAATGAGAAGGATTAGGTGGAAGGAATGAGAAAATAGGTGAAAGTAGAGGGAAGAGAAATTTTATGTGGAAGGACGAGAGGTGGAAAAGGCAAGAAGAGAAGGATGAAGTGGAATGATAGAACAGAGGTGGAAGGAGAGAGAAGGGAATGATTGGGTGGAAGGAGAGAAAAGAGGTGGAAGGAGAGAAATGAGGTAGAATGAGACAGAAGAGAACTATTAGGTGGAAGGAGAGATAAGTGAAAAGAGCTAGAAGCAGAGACAGAAGGATTAGGCGGAAAGAGAGAAATAGGTAAAAGGAGAGAGAAGAGAAGGATTAGGGGGAATGATAGAGAAGAGAAAGATTAGGTGGAAGGAGAGAGAAAATAGGTTGAACAAGAGAGCGAAGAGTAAGATAAGGTTATTGTTGTTGTTTTTTTTTGTTGTTTTTTTAATGTCTCTTCTTTTGTATATACAGTATAAATCCATTCAAGCTGCTTAGGGACAAATGGGGAGAATCTGAGTACACATTAAAAGTGATGTCCAGTACATTGTTTGAGTACAATGACACATTTTTCCCAGTGTATTCATGCTTACCTTAGTACAGCTCAGTCCATAGATCTTAATGGGTACGTTTTTCTTTGGATAGTTTCTTTTTGTGCAAATGCTGCCTGCAATGCAGCTATTCTGACACAGCCAAAGACTGTATACTTCCCTCACATATATCTACCACTCATCACCAGTCTTGTCACAGTAGTGTTATCATACTTTTATCTCCTATTAAATGAAATTTCTAATGTAGATTAAGTTTGTCTGTATGAGTTTGTAAATGCCAGCCCGGGCCCTTTAATAGTAAGTGCATAATATTTATCATCAAACTGTAATAAAATTCAGTACACATATATCTGCCATATGTTGCCACCCATCAAAAATTCCTGCACCCCTCTCCTCCTTTTTCTAGATCCGCCTCTGCTCTCCTTTCACCACTTTTCTCTCTCCTTCCACCTCAAATTCATCGTTGCTCAGTTGTTTATTTTCTCATTATTTCGCTTTTTTTGGGTGGGAAAAAACCATGTATAGTACATTTCCTCTTCATTTCTGCAAGATTCAAAGCAACTTTAGCTACAATGTTTACCTTGACAGACAATATTAGCTTTCATAGCCTACCTTACATGACTAACATCAGCTAGCTATCATTACATGTATAGTTAGCAAAACAACATTCATCAACCTAAAATTTATGATGTCAAAAGCAGCATCACAACTATACTAGGACTGTACTGTAGTCATTGAATCTCTCTCTCTGAGGAGATGTATCTACAAATGGTAAAATGTATGTCAATCTCTTTAGTTTTTAAACGCTTAAAGCAGTATTGTGACACAAACAATCTTTACAATCATTACAATCAAAAATGCTATGTTGTGAAAAAAAGAAAACTGCTCTCATGTGAAAAGACCAAATGGCTAACTTTCAAACTAACTCTGTTGTCTGGGTGCTTCTATCACAGTGAAAATGCATTTCTCGGCAGCATTCAGATGTTTAAAAGCTCACATTAGAATTAAACTGCTTAGAGCTATTTTTAAAGGTGGAAAACTCAGTAACACAGAGAAATGTTTTTTTTCTCTTAAAATGTGTTATAATAAAGAGAAATACACTCATTTGGAGTTGAAGAGCTGTAATGTAAGGATTTGTTGGAACTGTTGTCGTTGTATCTCTGGCTCTCTGTGAAAAGACATTTTTGCAAACGGTAAACTGAATGCAATGTTCTCTACTCATGAACGGCTAAAAGCAGTATTGTGGCACAAATTCCTTACTCTAAAAATCAAAAATGCTATGTTGTGAAAAATAAAACAGCTCTCATGTGAAAAGACCAAATGGTTAACTTTGAATCTAAATATGTTGTCTGAGTGTTTCTATCACTGTGAAAAAGCATTTTCACATTTGTGAATTTCACATTTTCACATTTCTCATGCAGCATTCAGATGTTTAAAAGGTCAAATTACAGTTAAACTGCTAAGAGCTATTATTAAAGGGTGCAAACAAATAGTTTTTTTTCTCTTGAAATGTAACTTCAGATGGAAAACTCTTTGACACACAGAATACGTTTTCTTTCTCTTAAAATGTGTTATAATAAAGAGAAATGAACTCATTTGGACTTGAAGGTCTGGATTGTGAGCATTTTTTGGAACTGTTGTCATTGTATCTTTCTCTCTCTGTAAAAAGACGTTTCTGCAAACGGCAATCTGCGTATCACTCTTTCTACTCTTTAAATGCTTAAAGCAGTATTCTGACGCAAATGCCTTACTGTAGAATCAAAAATGCTACGTTGTGAAAAATAAAACTGCTCTTATGTGAAATGAGCAAATGGTGAACTTTCAAACTAAAACTGTTGTCAGGGTGCTCCTATCACTGGGAAAATGCATTTCTCGGCAGCATTCAGATATTTAATAGCTCACATTACAGTTAAACTGCTTTGAGCTGTAATGTCAGGTGGAAAACTCAGTTACACACAGATATAATTTTTTTTTCACTTAAAATGTGTTATAATAATGAGAAAGGCACTCAAGGTCTGTATTGTGAGCATTTTTTGGAACTGTTGTCATTGTATCTTTCTCTCTCTGTGATTAGACGTTTCTGCAAAAGGCAAACTGCCTGTCACTCTCTCTACTCTTTAAAAGCTTAAAGCAGTATTCTGATGCAAATACCTTACTGTAAAATCAAAAATGCTACGTTGTGAAAAATAAAACTGCTTTAATGTGAAATGAGCAAACGGTGAACTTTAAAACTAAAACTGTTGTCTGGGAATTCCTATCACTGAGAAAATGCATTTCTCAGCAGCATTCAGATATTTAATAGCTCACATTACCATAAAAATGCTTTGAGCTGTAATGTCAGGTGGAAAACCCAGTTACACACAGATAAAAGTTTTTTTTCACTAAAAATGTGTCATAATAATGAGAAATGCACTCTTTTGGAATTCAAGGTCTGTATTGTGAGCATTTTTCGGAACTGTTGTCATTTTATCTTTCTCTCTCTGTGAAAAGACGTTTCTGCAAAAGGCAAACTGCCTGTCACTCTCTCTACTCTTTAAAAGCTTAAAGCAGTTTTCTGACAGAAATTCCTTACTGTAGATTTAAACATACTATGTTGTGAAAAATCAAACTGCTCTAATGTGAATTGAGCAAACGGTGAACTTTAAAACTAAATCGGTTGTCTGGGAACTCCTATCACTGAGAAAATACATTTCTCGGCAGCATTCAGATATTTAATAGCTTACATTACAGTTAAACTGCTTTGAGCTGTAACGTCAGGTGGAAAACTCAGTTACACACAGATATAATTTTTTTTTCACTTAAAATGTGTTATAATAATGAGAAAGGCACTCAAGGTCTGTATTGTGAGCATTTTTTGGAACTGTTGTCATTGTATCTTTCTCTCTCTGTGAAAAGACGTTTCTGTAAACGGCAAACTGCGTGTCACTTTCTCTACTCTTTAAAAGCTTAAAGCAGTATTCTGATGCAAATACCTTACTGTAGAATCAAAAATGCTACGTTCTGAAAAATAAAACTGCTTTTCATGTGAAATGAGCCAACGAAGCATTTTTGATTCTACAGTAAGGTATTTGCATCAGAATACTGCTTTAAGCATTTAAAGAGTTAGAGAGAGTGACATGCAGATTGCCTTTTGCAGAAACGTCTTTTTACAGAGAGAAAGATACAATGACAACAGTTAAAAAAAATGCTCACAATCCAGACCTTCAACTCCAAAAGAGTGCATTTCTCATTAAGTGAAAAAAAACATATATCTGTGTGCCATGAGTTTTCCATCTTACGTTACAGCTCAAGGCAGTTTAACATTAGTGTGAGCTATTAAATTTCTCATTGCTGTCGAGAAATGCATTTTCACAGCAAAAGGAGCACCCAGTCAACCGTTTTACTTTGAAAGTTCACTATTTGCTCCTTTCATATGAGAGCAGTTTTGTTTCTCACAACATAGCATTTTTGATTTTACTGTAAGGTATTTGTGTCAGAATACTGCTTTAAGCTTGTAAAGAGTAGAGAGAGCGACATGCAGTTTGCCGTTTGCAGAAACGTCTTTTCACAAAGAGAGCGAGGTAAACCGACAACAGCTCCTACAAATCCTCACAAAACAGATCTTCAAGTCTAAATGAGTGAATTTTTCTTTGTTATAACACATTTTAAGAGAAAGAAAAAGGTTTTCTGTGTGTAACTAAGTTTTCCACCTTACGTTATAGCCAAAGCAGTTTCACTGTAATGTGAAGTACTACATATCCAAATGCTGCCGAAAAATGCATTTTCACAGTGGTAGAAGCACCTAGACAACAGTTTTAGTTTTAAAGTTCACCGTTTGCTCAATTCACATGAAAGCAGTTTTATTTTTCATAACGTAGCATTTTTTTTCTACAGTAAGTTATTTGCATCAGAATACTGATTTAAGCTTTCAAAGAGTAGAGAGAGTGACAGGCAGTTTGCCGTTTGCAGAAACGTCTTTTCACAGAGATAGAAAGACACAATGACAATAGTTCCAAAAAATGCTCACAATACAAACCTTGAATTCCAAAAGACTGCCTTTCTCATTATTATGACACATTTTAAGTGAAAAAAAACTTTTATCTGTGTGTAACTGGGTTTTCCACCTGACATTACAGCTCAAAGCATTTTTATGGTAATGTGAGCTATTAAATATCTGAATGCTGCTGAGAAATGCATTTTCTCAGTGATAGGAGTTAGCAGACAACAGTTTTAGTTTCAAAGTTCACCGTTTGCTCATTTCACATGAAAGCAGTTTTATTTTTCAGGACGTAGCATTTTTGATTCTACAGTAAGGTATTTGCATCAGAATACTGCTTTAAGCATTTAAAGAGTAGATAGAGTGAAACGCAGATTGCCGTTTGCAGAAACGTCTTTTTACAGAGAGAGAAAGATAAAATGACAACAGTTCCAAAAAATGCTCACAATCCAGACCTTCAACTCCAAAAGAATGCAATTCTCAGTATTATAACACGATTTTAATTACAAAAACTTGTATCTGTGTGTAACTGGGTTTTCCACCTGACATTACTGCTCAAAGCATTTTTATGGTAATGTGAGCTATTAAATATCTGAATGGTGCCCAGAAATGCATTTTCTCAGTGATAGCAGTTCCCAGACAACAGTTTTAGTTTCAAATTTCACCGTTTGCTCATTTCTCATGAAAGCAGTTTTATTTTTCACAAAGTAGGATTTTTGATTCTACAGTAAGGTATTTGCGTCAAAATACTGCTTTAAGCTTTTAAAGAGTAGAGAGAGTGATACGCAGATTGCCGTTTGCAGAAACGTCTTTTACAGAGAGAGAAAGATACAATGGCAACAGTTCCAAAAAATGCTCACAATACAGATCTTCAAGTCTAAATGAGTGAATTTCTCTTTACTATAACACATTTTAAGAGAAAGAAAAAGTATTTCTGTGTGTAACTAAGTTATGCCAAAGCAGTTTAACTGTAATGTGAACTACTACATATCCGAATGCTGCCGAAAAATGCATTTTCACAGTGTTATAAGCATCTAGACAACAGTTTTAGTTTTAAAGTTCACCTTTGCTCAATTCACATTAGAGCAGTTTGATTTTTCACAACATAGCATTTTTGATTCTACAGTAAGGTATTCGTGTCAGAATACTGCTTTAAGCTTTTAAAGAGTAGAGAGAGTGATACGCAGATTGCCGTTTGCAGAAACGTCTTTTTACAGAGAGAGAAAGATACAATGACAACAGTTCCAAAAAAATGCTCACAATACAGACCTTGGATTCCAAAAGAGTGCCTTTCTCATTATTATAACACGATTTTTTTTACAAAAACTTATATCTGTGTGTAACTGAGTTTTCCACCTGACATTACAGCTCAAAGCAGTTTAAGTGTAATGTGAGCTATTAAATATCTGAATGCTGCCCAGAAATGCATTTTCCAAGTGACAGGAGCACCCTGACAACAGCTTTAGTTTGGAAGTTCACCATTTGCTCAATTCACATGAGAGCAGTTTTGTTTTTCAAAACGTAGCATTTTTGATTCTACAGTAAGGCATTTGCGTCAGAATACAGCTTTAAGCTTTTAAAGAGTAAAGAGAGTGACAGGCAGTTTTCCCCTTTGCAGAAACGTCTTTTCACAGAGAGAGAAAGATACAATGACAACAGTTCCAAAAAATGCTCACAATACAGACCTTGAATTCCAAAAGAGTGCATTCCTCATTATTATGACACATTTTAAGTGAAAAATAACTTTTATCTGTGTGTAACTGGGTTTTCCACCTGACATTACTGCTCAAAGCATTGTTATGGTAATGTGAGCTATTAAATATCTGAATGGTGCCCAGAAATGCATTTTCTCAGTGATAGCAGTTCCCAGACAACAGTTTTAGTTTCAAATTTCACCGTTTGATCATTTCTCATGAGAGCAGTTTTGTTTTTCAAAACGTAGCATTTTTGATTCTACAGTAAGGCATTTGCGTCAGAATACTGCTTTAAGCTTTTAAAGAGTAGAGAGAGTGACAGGCAGTTTCCCCCTTTGCAGAAACGTCTTTTCACACAGAGAGAAAGATACAATAACAACAGTTCCAAAAAATGCTCACAATACAGACCTTGGATTCCAAAAGAGTGCCTTTCTCATTATTATAACACGATTTTTTTTACAAAAACTTATATCTGTGTGTAACTGAGTTTTCCACCTGACATTACAGCTCAAAGCAGTTTAAGTGTAATGTGAGCTATTAAATATCTGAATGCTACCCAGAAATGCATTTTCCCAGTGATAGGAGCACCCTGACAACAGCTTTAGTTTGAAAGTTCACCATTTGCTCATTTCACATGAGAGCAGTTTTATTTTTCAAAACGTAGCATTTTTGATTCTACAGTAAGGCATTTGCGTCAGAATACTGCTTTAAGCATTTAAAGAGTAGAGAGAGTGATACGCAGATTGCCGTTTGCAGAAACGTCTTTTTACAGAGAGAGAAAGATACAATGACAACAGTTCCAAAAAATGCTCACAATCCAGATCTTCAAGTCCAAATGAGTTCATTTCTCTTTATTATAACACAGAGTTCAGAGTTTTCCATCTTACGTTACAGCTTAAGGAAGTTTAACTGTAATGTGAACTACTACATATCTGAATGCTGCTGAGAAATGCATTTTCACAGTGGTAGAAGCACCTAGACAACAGTTTTAGTTTCAAAGTTCACCGTTTGCTCAATTCACATTAGAGCAGTTTGATTTTTCACAACATAGCATTTTTGATTTTACTGTAAGGTATTTGTGTCAGAATACTGCTTTAAGCTTGTAAAGAGTAGAGAGAGTGACATGCAGTTTGCCGTTCGCAGAAACGTCTTTTCACAAAGAGAGAGAGGTACAACGACAACAGCTCTTACAAATCCTCACAATACAGATCTTCAAGTCTAAATGAGTGAATTTCTCTTTACTATAACACATTTTAAGAGAAAGAAAAAGTATTTCTGTGTGTAACTAAGTTTTCCACCTTACGTTATGCCAAAGCAGTTTAACTGTAATGTGAACTACTACATATCCGAATGCTGCCGAAAAATGCATTTTCACAGTGTTATAAGCATCTAGACAAAAGTTTTAGTTTTAAAGTTCACCTTTGCTCAATTCACATTAGAGCAGTTTGATTTTTCACAACATAGCATTTTTGATTCTACAGTAAGGTATTCGTGTCAGAATACTGCTTTAAGCTTTTAAAGAGTAGAGAGAGTGATACGCAGATTGCCGTTTGAAGAAACGTCTTTTTACAGAGAGAGAAAGATACAATGACAACAGTTTCAAAAAATGCTCACAATCCAAATCTTCAGGTCCAAATGAGTTCATTTCTCTTTATTATAACTCGTTTTAAGAGAAAGAAAAAGTATTTCTGTGTATAACTGAGTTTTCCACCTGACATTACAGCTCAAAGCAGTTTAAGTGTAATGTTAGCTATTAAATATCTGAATGCTGCCCAGAAATGCATTTTCCAAGTGACAGGAGCACCCTGACAACAGCTTTAGTTTGAAAGTTCACCATTTGCTCAATTCACATGAGAGCAGTTTTGTTTTTCAAAACGTAGCATTTTTGATTCTACAGTAAGGCATTTGCGTCAGAATACTGCTTTAAGCATTTAAAGAGTAGAGAGAGTGATACGCAGATTGCCGTTTGCAGAAACGTCTTTTCACAGAGAGAGAAAGATACAATGACAACAGTTCCAAAAAATGCTCACAATCCAGATCTTCATGTCCAAATGAGTTCATTTCTCTTTATTATAACACAGAGTTCAGAGTTTTCCATCTTACGTTACAGCTTAAGGAAGTTTAACTGTAATGTGAACTACTACATATCTGAATGCTGCTGAGAAATGCATTTTCACAGTGGTAGAAGCACCTAGACAACAGTTTTAGTTTCAAAGTTCACCGTTTGCTCAATTCACATTAGAGCCTTTTGATTTTTCACAACATAGCATTTTTGATTCTACAGTAAGGCATTTGCGTCAGAATACAGCTTTAAGCTTTTAAAGAGTAAAGAGAGTGACAGGCAGTTTTCCCCTTTGCAGAAACGTCTTTTCACAGAGAGAGAAAGATACAATGACAACAGTTCCAAAAAATGCTCACAATACAGACCTTGAATTCCAAAAGAGTGCATTCCTCATTATTATGACACATTTTAAGTGAAAAATAACTTTTATCTGTGTGTAACTGGGTTTTCCACCTGACATTACTGCTCAAAGCATTGTTATGGTAATGTGAGCTATTAAATATCTGAATGGTGCCCAGAAATGCATTTTCTCAGTGATAGCAGTTACCAGACAACAGTTTTAGTTTCAAATTTCACCGTTTGATCATTTCTCATGAAAGCAGTTTTATTTTTCACAAAGTAGGAATTTTGATTCTACAGTAAGGTATTTGCGTCAAAATACTGCTTTAAGCTTTTAAAGAGTAGAGAGAGTGACAGGCAGTTTCCCGTTTGCAGAAACGTCTTTTCACACAGAGAGAAAGATACAATAACAACAGTTCCAAAAAATGCTCACAATACAGACCTTGGATTCCAAAAGAGTGCCTTTCTCATTATTATAACACGATTTTTTTTACAAAAACTTATATCTGTGTGTAACTGAGTTTTCCACCTGACATTACAGCTCAAAGCAGTTTAAGTGTAATGTGAGCTATTAAATATCTGAATGCTACCCAGAAATGCATTTTCCCAGTGATAGGAGCACCCTGACAACAGCTTTAGTTTGAAAGTTCACCATTTGCTCAATTCACATGAGAGCAGTTTTATTTTTCAAAACGTAGCATTTTTGATTCTACAGTAAGGCATTTGCGTCAGAATACTGCTTTAAGCATTTAAAGAGTAGAGAGAGTGATACGCAGATTGCCGTTTGCAGAAACGTCTTTTTACAGAGAGAGAAAGATACAATGACAACAGTTCCAAAAAATGCTCACAATCCAGATCTTCAAGTCCAAATGAGTTCATTTCTCTTTATTATAACACAGAGTTCAGAGTTTTCCATCTTACGTTACAGCTTAAGGAAGTTTAACTGTAATGTGAACTACTACATATCTGAATGCTGCTGAGAAATGCATTTTCACAGTGGTAGAAGCACCTAGACAACAGTTTTAGTTTCAAAGTTCACCGTTTGCTCAATTCACATTAGAGCAGTTTGATTTTTCACAACATAGCATTTTTGATTTTACTGTAAGGTATTTGTGTCAGAATACTGCTTTAAGCTTGTAAAGAGTAGAAAGAGTGACATGCAGTTTGCCGTTCGCAGAAACGTCTTTTCACAAAGAGAGAGAGGTACAACGACAACAGCTCTTACAAATCCTCACAATACAGATCTTCAAGTCTAAATGAGTGAATTTCTCTTTACTATAACACATTTTAAGAGAAAGAAAAAGTATTTCTGTGTGTAACTAAGTTTTCCACCTTACGTTATGCCAAAGCAGTTTAACTGTAATGTGAACTACTACATATCCGAATGCTGCCGAAAAATGCATTTTCACAGTGTTATAAGCATCTAGACAACAGTTTTAGTTTTAAAGTTCACCTTTGCTCAGTTCACATTAGAGCAGTTTGATTTTTCACAACATAGCATTTTTGATTCTACAGTAAGGTATTCGTGTCAGAATACTGCTTTAAGCTTTTAAAGAGTAGAGAGAGTGATACGCAGATTGCCGTTTGCAGAAACGTCTTTTTACAGAGAGAGAAAGATACAATGACAACAGTTCCAAAAAAATGCTCACAATACAGACCTTGGATTCCAAAAGAGTGCCTTTCTCATTATTATAACACGATTTTTTTTACAAAAACTTATATCTGTGTGTAACTGAGTTTTCCACCTGACATTACAGCTCAAAGCAGTTTAAGTGTAATGTGAGCTATTAAATATCTGAATGCTGCCCAGAAATGCATTTTCCAAGTGACAGGAGCACCCTGACAACAGCTTTAGTTTGGAAGTTCACCATTTGCTCAATTCACATGAGAGCAGTTTTGTTTTTCAAAACGTAGCATTTTTGATTCTACAGTAAGGCATTTGCGTCAGAATACAGCTTTAAGCTTTTAAAGAGTAAAGAGAGTGACAGGCAGTTTTCCCCTTTGCAGAAACGTCTTTTCACAGAGAGAGAAAGATACAATGACAACAGTTCCAAAAAATGCTCACAATACAGACCTTGAATTCCAAAAGAGTGCATTCCTCATTATTATGACACATTTTAAGTGAAAAATAACTTTTATCTGTGTGTAACTGGGTTTTCCACCTGACATTACTGCTCAAAGCATTGTTATGGTAATGTGAGCTATTAAATATCTGAATGGTGCCCAGAAATGCATTTTCTCAGTGATAGCAGTACCCAGACAACAGTTTTAGTTTCAAATTTCACCGTTTGATCATTTCTCATGAAAGCAGTTTTATTTTTCACAAAGTAGGAATTTTGATTCTACAGTAAGGTATTTGCGTCAAAATACTGCTTTAAGCTTTTAAAGAGTAGAGAGAGTGACAGGCAGTTTCCCGTTTGCAGAAACGTCTTTTCACACAGAGAGAAAGATACAATAACAACAGTTCCAAAAAATGCTCACAATACAGACCTTGGATTCCAAAAGAGTGCCTTTCTCATTATTATAACACGATTTTTTTTACAAAAACTTATATCTGTGTGTAACTGAGTTTTCCACCTGACATTACAGCTCAAAGCAGTTTAAGTGTAATGTGAGCTATTAAATATCTGAATGCTACCCAGAAATGCATTTTCACAGTGGTAGAAGCACCTAGACAACAGTTTTAGTTTCAAAGTTCACCGTTAGCTCAATTCACATTACAGCAGTTTGATTTTTCACAACATAGCATTTTTGATTTTACTGTAAGGTATTTGTGTCAGAATACTGCTTTAAGCTTGTAAAGAGTAGAGAGAGTGACATGCAGTTTGCCGTTCGCAGAAACGTCTTTTCACAAAGAGAGAGAGGTACAACGACAACAGCTCTTACAAATCCTCACAATACAGATCTTCAAGTCTAAATGAGTGAATTTCTCTTTACTATAACACATTTTAAGAGAAAGAAAAAGTATTTCTGTGTGTAACTAAGTTTTCCACCTTACGTTATGCCAAAGCAGTTTAACTGTAATGTGAACTACTACATATCCGAATGCTGCCGAAAAATGCATTTTCACAGTGTTATAAGCATCTAGACAACAGTTTTAGTTTTAAAGTTCACCTTTGCTCAATTCACATTAGAGCAGTTTGATTTTTCACAACATAGCATTTTTGATTCTACAGTAAGGTATTCGTGTCAGAATACTGCTTTAAGCTTTTAAAGAGTAGAGAGAGTGACAGGCAGTTTCCCGTTTGCAGAAACGTCTTTTCACACAGAGAGAAAGATACAATAACAACAGTTCCAAAAAATGCTCACAATACAGATCTTCAAGTCTAAATGAGTGAATTTCTCTTTACTATAACACATTTTAAGAGAAAGAAAAAGTATTTCTGTGTGTAACTAAGTTTTCCACCTTACGTTATGCCAAAGCAGTTTAACTGTAATGTGAACTACTACATATCCGAATGCTGCCGAAAAATGCATTTTCACAGTGTTATAAGCATCTAGACAACAGTTTTAGTTTTAAAGTTCACCTTTGCTCAATTCACATTAGAGCAGTTTGATTTTTCACAACATAGCATTTTTGATTCTACAGTAAGGTATTCGTGTCAGAATACTGCTTTAAGCTTTTAAAGAGTAGAGAGAGTGATACGCAGATTGCCGTTTGCAGAAACGTCTTTTTACAGAGAGAGAAAGATACAATGACAACAGTTCCAAAAAATGCTCACAATCCAGATCTTCAAGTCCAAATGAGTTCATTTCTCTTTATTATAACACAGAGTTCAGAGTTTTCCATCTTACGTTACAGCTTAAGGAAGTTTAACTGTAATGTGAACTACTACATATCTGAATGCTGCTGAGAAATGCATTTTCACAGTGGTAGAAGCACCTAGACAACAGTTTTAGTTTCAAAGTTCACCGTTTGCTCAATTCACATTAGAGCAGTTTGATTTTTCACAACATAGCATTTTTGATTTTACTGTAAGGTATTTGTGTCAGAATACTGCTTTAAGCTTGTAAAGAGTAGAGAGAGTGACATGCAGTTTGCCGTTCGCAGAAACGTCTTTTCACAAAGAGAGAGAGGTACAACGACAACAGCTCTTACAAATCCTCACAATACAGATCTTCAAGTCTAAATGAGTGAATTTCTCTTTACTATAACACATTTTAAGAGAAAGAAAAAGTATTTCTGTGTGTAACTAAGTTTTCCACCTTACGTTATGCCAAAGCAGTTTAACTGTAATGTGAACTACTACATATCCGAATGCTGCCGAAAAATGCATTTTCACAGTGTTATAAGCATCTAGACAACAGTTTTAGTTTTAAAGTTCACCTTTGCTCAATTCACATTAGAGCAGTTTGATTTTTCACAACATAGCATTTTTGATTCTACAGTAAGGTATTCGTGTCAGAATACTGCTTTAAGCTTTTAAAGAGTAGAGAGAGTGACAGGCAGTTTCCCGTTTGCAGAAACGTCTTTTCACACAGAGAGAAAGATACAATAACAACAGTTCCAAAAAATGCTCACAATACAGATCTTCAAGTCTAAATGAGTGAATTTCTCTTTACTATAACACATTTTAAGAGAAAGAAAAAGTATTTCTGTGTGTAACTAAGTTTTCCACCTTACGTTATGCCAAAGCAGTTTAACTGTAATGTGAACTACTACATATCCGAATGCTGCCGAAAAATGCATTTTCACAGTGTTATAAGCATCTAGACAACAGTTTTAGTTTTAAAGTTCACCTTTGCTCAATTCACATTAGAGCAGTTTGATTTTTCACAACATAGCATTTTTGATTCTACAGTAAGGTATTCGTGTCAGAATACTGCTTTAAGCTTTTAAAGAGTAGAGAGAGTGATACGCAGATTGCCGTTTGCAGAAACGTCTTTTTACAGAGAGAGAAAGATACAATGACAACAGTTCCAAAAAATGCTCACAATCCAGATCTTCAAGTCCAAATGAGTTCATTTCTCTTTATTATAACACAGAGTTCAGAGTTTTCCATCTTACGTTACAGCTTAAGGAAGTTTAACTGTAATGTGAACTACTACATATCTGAATGCTGCTGAGAAATGCATTTTCACAGTGGTAGAAGCACCTAGACAACAGTTTTAGTTTCAAAGTTCACCGTTTGCTCAATTCACATTAGAGCAGTTTGATTTTTCACAACATAGCATTTTTGATTTTACTGTAAGGTATTTGTGTCAGAATACTGCTTTAAGCTTGTAAAGAGTAGAGAGAGTGACATGCAGTTTGCCGTTCGCAGAAACGTCTTTTCACAAAGAGAGAGAGGTACAACGACAACAGCTCTTACAAATCCTCACAATACAGATCTTCAAGTCTAAATGAGTGAATTTCTCTTTACTATAACACATTTTAAGAGAAAGAAAAAGTATTTCTGTGTGTAACTAAGTTTTCCACCTTACGTTATGCCAAAGCAGTTTAACTGTAATGTGAACTACTACATATCCGAATGCTGCCGAAAAATGCATTTTCACAGTGTTATAAGCATCTAGACAACAGTTTTAGTTTTAAAGTTCACCTTTGCTCAATTCACATTAGAGCAGTTTGATTTTTCACAACATAGCATTTTTGATTCTACAGTAAGGTATTCGTGTCAGAATACTGCTTTAAGCTTTTAAAGAGTAGAGAGAGTGATACGCAGATTGCCGTTTGCAGAAACGTCTTTTTACAGAGAGAGAAAGATACAATGACAACAGTTCCAAAAAATGCTCACAATCCAGATCTTCAAGTCCAAATGAGTTCATTTCTCTTTATTATAACACAGAGTTCAGAGTTTTCCATCTTACGTTACAGCTTAAGGAAGTTTAACTGTAATGTGAACTACTACATATCTGAATGCTGCTGAGAAATGCATTTTCACAGTGGTAGAAGCACCTAGACAACAGTTTTAGTTTCAAAGTTCACCGTTTGCTCAATTCACATTAGAGCAGTTTGATTTTTCACAACATAGCATTTTTGATTTTACTGTAAGGTATTTGTGTCAGAATACTGCTTTAAGCTTGTAAAGAGTAGAGAGAGTGACATGCAGTTTGCCGTTCGCAGAAACGTCTTTTCACAAAGAGAGAGAGGTACAACGACAACAGCTCTTACAAATCCTCACAATACAGATCTTCAAGTCTAAATGAGTGAATTTCTCTTTACTATAACACATTTTAAGAGAAAGAAAAAGTATTTCTGTGTGTAACTAAGTTTTCCACCTTACGTTATGCCAAAGCAGTTTAACTGTAATGTGAACTACTACATATCCGAATGCTGCCGAAAAATGCATTTTCACAGTGTTATAAGCATCTAGACAACAGTTTTAGTTTTAAAGTTCACCTTTGCTCAATTCACATTAGAGCAGTTTGATTTTTCACAACATAGCATTTTTGATTCTACAGTAAGGTATTCGTGTCAGAATACTGCTTTAAGCTTTTAAAGAGTAGAGAGAGTGATACGCAGATTGCCGTTTGCAGAAACGTCTTTTTACAGAGAGAGAAAGATACAATGACAACAGTTCCAAAAAATGCTCACAATCCAGATCTTCAAGTCCAAATGAGTTCATTTCTCTTTATTATAACACAGAGTTCAGAGTTTTCCATCTTACGTTACAGCTTAAGGAAGTTTAACTGTAATGTGAACTACTACATATCTGAATGCTGCTGAGAAATGCATTTTCACAGTGGTAGAAGCACCTAGACAACAGTTTTAGTTTCAAAGTTCACCGTTTGCTCAATTCACATTAGAGCATTTTGATTTTTCACAACATAGCATTTTTGATTCTACAGTAAGGTATTTGCATCAGAAAACTGCTTTGAGCTTTTAAAGAGTAGCGAGAGTGACAGGCAGTTTTCCCGTTTGCAGAAACGTCTTTTCACAGAGAGAGAAAGATACAATGACAACAGTTCCAAAAAAATGCTCACAATACAGACCTTGGATTCCAAAAGAGTGCCTTTCTCATTATTATAACACGATTTTTTTTACAAAAACTTATATCTGTGTGTAACTGAGTTTTCCACCTGACATTACAGCTCAAAGCAGTTTAAGTGTAATGTGAGCTATTAAATATCTGAATGCTGCCCAGAAATGCATTTTCCAAGTGACAGGAGCACCCTGACAACAGCTTTAGTTTGGAAGTTCACCATTTGCTCAATTCACATGAGAGCAGTTTTGTTTTTCAAAACGTAGCATTTTTGATTCTACAGTAAGGCATTTGCGTCAGAATACAGCTTTAAGCTTTTAAAGAGTAAAGAGAGTGACAGGCAGTTTTCCCCTTTGCAGAAACGTCTTTTCACAGAGAGAGAAAGATACAATGACAACAGTTCCAAAAAATGCTCACAATACAGACCTTGAATTCCAAAAGAGTGCATTCCTCATTATTATGACACATTTTAAGTGAAAAATAACTTTTATCTGTGTGTAACTGGGTTTTCCACCTGACATTACTGCTCAAAGCATTGTTATGGTAATGTGAGCTATTAAATATCTGAATGGTGCCCAGAAATGCATTTTCTCAGTGATAGCAGTTACCAGACAACAGTTTTAGTTTCAAATTTCACCGTTTGATCATTTCTCATGAAAGCAGTTTTATTTTTCACAAAGTAGGAATTTTGATTCTACAGTAAGGTATTTGCGTCAAAATACTGCTTTAAGCTTTTAAAGAGTAGAGAGAGTGACAGGCAGTTTCCCGTTTGCAGAAACGTCTTTTCACACAGAGAGAAAGATACAATAACAACAGTTCCAAAAAATGCTCACAATACAGACCTTGGATTCCAAAAGAGTGCCTTTCTCATTATTATAACACGATTTTTTTTACAAAAACTTATATCTGTGTGTAACTGAGTTTTCCACCTGACATTACAGCTCAAAGCAGTTTAAGTGTAATGTGAGCTATTAAATATCTGAATGCTACCCAGAAATGCATTTTCCCAGTGATAGGAGCACCCTGACAACAGCTTTAGTTTGAAAGTTCACCATTTGCTCAATTCACATGAGAGCAGTTTTATTTTTCAAAACGTAGCATTTTTGATTCTACAGTAAGGCATTTGCGTCAGAATACTGCTTTAAGCATTTAAAGAGTAGAGAGAGTGATACGCAGATTGCCGTTTGCAGAAACGTCTTTTTACAGAGAGAGAAAGATACAATGACAACAGTTCCAAAAAATGCTCACAATCCAGATCTTCAAGTCCAAATGAGTTCATTTCTCTTTATTATAACACAGAGTTCAGAGTTTTCCATCTTACGTTACAGCTTAAGGAAGTTTAACTGTAATGTGAACTACTACATATCTGAATGCTGCTGAGAAATGCATTTTCACAGTGGTAGAAGCACCTAGACAACAGTTTTAGTTTCAAAGTTCACCGTTTGCTCAATTCACATTAGAGCAGTTTGATTTTTCACAACATAGCATTTTTGATTTTACTGTAAGGTATTTGTGTCAGAATACTGCTTTAAGCTTGTAAAGAGTAGAAAGAGTGACATGCAGTTTGCCGTTCGCAGAAACGTCTTTTCACAAAGAGAGAGAGGTACAACGACAACAGCTCTTACAAATCCTCACAATACAGATCTTCAAGTCTAAATGAGTGAATTTCTCTTTACTATAACACATTTTAAGAGAAAGAAAAAGTATTTCTGTGTGTAACTAAGTTTTCCACCTTACGTTATGCCAAAGCAGTTTAACTGTAATGTGAACTACTACATATCCGAATGCTGCCGAAAAATGCATTTTCACAGTGTTATAAGCATCTAGACAACAGTTTTAGTTTTAAAGTTCACCTTTGCTCAGTTCACATTAGAGCAGTTTGATTTTTCACAACATAGCATTTTTGATTCTACAGTAAGGTATTCGTGTCAGAATACTGCTTTAAGCTTTTAAAGAGTAGAGAGAGTGATACGCAGATTGCCGTTTGCAGAAACGTCTTTTTACAGAGAGAGAAAGATACAATGACAACAGTTCCAAAAAAATGCTCACAATACAGACCTTGGATTCCAAAAGAGTGCCTTTCTCATTATTATAACACGATTTTTTTTACAAAAACTTATATCTGTGTGTAACTGAGTTTTCCACCTGACATTACAGCTCAAAGCAGTTTAAGTGTAATGTGAGCTATTAAATATCTGAATGCTGCCCAGAAATGCATTTTCCAAGTGACAGGAGCACCCTGACAACAGCTTTAGTTTGGAAGTTCACCATTTGCTCAATTCACATGAGAGCAGTTTTGTTTTTCAAAACGTAGCATTTTTGATTCTACAGTAAGGCATTTGCGTCAGAATACAGCTTTAAGCTTTTAAAGAGTAAAGAGAGTGACAGGCAGTTTTCCCCTTTGCAGAAACGTCTTTTCACAGAGAGAGAAAGATACAATGACAACAGTTCCAAAAAATGCTCACAATACAGACCTTGAATTCCAAAAGAGTGCATTCCTCATTATTATGACACATTTTAAGTGAAAAATAACTTTTATCTGTGTGTAACTGGGTTTTCCACCTGACATTACTGCTCAAAGCATTGTTATGGTAATGTGAGCTATTAAATATCTGAATGGTGCCCAGAAATGCATTTTCTCAGTGATAGCAGTACCCAGACAACAGTTTTAGTTTCAAATTTCACCGTTTGATCATTTCTCATGAAAGCAGTTTTATTTTTCACAAAGTAGGAATTTTGATTCTACAGTAAGGTATTTGCGTCAAAATACTGCTTTAAGCTTTTAAAGAGTAGAGAGAGTGACAGGCAGTTTCCCGTTTGCAGAAACGTCTTTTCACACAGAGAGAAAGATACAATAACAACAGTTCCAAAAAATGCTCACAATACAGACCTTGGATTCCAAAAGAGTGCCTTTCTCATTATTATAACACGATTTTTTTTACAAAAACTTATATCTGTGTGTAACTGAGTTTTCCACCTGACATTACAGCTCAAAGCAGTTTAAGTGTAATGTGAGCTATTAAATATCTGAATGCTACCCAGAAATGCATTTTCCCAGTGATAGGAGCACCCTGACAACAGCTTTAGTTTGAAAGTTCACCATTTGCTCAATTCACATGAGAGCAGTTTTGTTTTTCAAAACGTAGCATTTTTGATTCTACAGTAAGGCATTTGCGTCAGAATACTGCTTTAAGCATTTAAAGAGTAGAGAGAGTGATACGCAGATTGCCGTTTGCAGAAACGTCTTTTTACAGAGAGAGAAAGATACAATGACAACAGTTCCAAAAAATGCTCACAATCCAGATCTTCAAGTCCAAATGAGTTCATTTCTCTTTATTATAACACAGAGTTCAGAGTTTTCCATCTTACGTTACAGCTTAAGGAAGTTTAACTGTAATGTGAACTACTACATATCTGAATGCTGCTGAGAAATGCATTTTCACAGTGGTAGAAGCACCTAGACAACAGTTTTAGTTTCAAAGTTCACCGTTAGCTCAATTCACATTACAGCAGTTTGATTTTTCACAACATAGCATTTTTGATTTTACTGTAAGGTATTTGTGTCAGAATACTGCTTTAAGCTTGTAAAGAGTAGAGAGAGTGACATGCAGTTTGCCGTTCGCAGAAACGTCTTTTCACAAAGAGAGAGAGGTACAACGACAACAGCTCTTACAAATCCTCACAATACAGATCTTCAAGTCTAAATGAGTGAATTTCTCTTTACTATAACACATTTTAAGAGAAAGAAAAAGTATTTCTGTGTGTAACTAAGTTTTCCACCTTACGTTATGCCAAAGCAGTTTAACTGTAATGTGAACTACTACATATCCGAATGCTGCCGAAAAATGCATTTTCACAGTGTTATAAGCATCTAGACAACAGTTTTAGTTTTAAAGTTCACCTTTGCTCAATTCACATTAGAGCAGTTTGATTTTTCACAACATAGCATTTTTGATTCTACAGTAAGGTATTCGTGTCAGAATACTGCTTTAAGCTTTTAAAGAGTAGAGAGAGTGACAGGCAGTTTCCCGTTTGCAGAAACGTCTTTTCACACAGAGAGAAAGATACAATAACAACAGTTCCAAAAAATGCTCACAATACAGATCTTCAAGTCTAAATGAGTGAATTTCTCTTTACTATAACACATTTTAAGAGAAAGAAAAAGTATTTCTGTGTGTAACTAAGTTTTCCACCTTACGTTATGCCAAAGCAGTTTAACTGTAATGTGAACTACTACATATCCGAATGCTGCCGAAAAATGCATTTTCACAGTGTTATAAGCATCTAGACAACAGTTTTAGTTTTAAAGTTCACCTTTGCTCAATTCACATTAGAGCAGTTTGATTTTTCACAACATAGCATTTTTGATTCTACAGTAAGGTATTCGTGTCAGAATACTGCTTTAAGCTTTTAAAGAGTAGAGAGAGTGATACGCAGATTGCCGTTTGCAGAAACGTCTTTTTACAGAGAGAGAAAGATACAATGACAACAGTTCCAAAAAATGCTCACAATCCAGATCTTCAAGTCCAAATGAGTTCATTTCTCTTTATTATAACACAGAGTTCAGAGTTTTCCATCTTACGTTACAGCTTAAGGAAGTTTAACTGTAATGTGAACTACTACATATCTGAATGCTGCTGAGAAATGCATTTTCACAGTGGTAGAAGCACCTAGACAACAGTTTTAGTTTCAAAGTTCACCGTTTGCTCAATTCACATTAGAGCAGTTTGATTTTTCACAACATAGCATTTTTGATTTTACTGTAAGGTATTTGTGTCAGAATACTGCTTTAAGCTTGTAAAGAGTAGAGAGAGTGACATGCAGTTTGCCGTTCGCAGAAACGTCTTTTCACAAAGAGAGAGAGGTACAACGACAACAGCTCTTACAAATCCTCACAATACAGATCTTCAAGTCTAAATGAGTGAATTTCTCTTTACTATAACACATTTTAAGAGAAAGAAAAAGTATTTCTGTGTGTAACTAAGTTTTCCACCTTACGTTATGCCAAAGCAGTTTAACTGTAATGTGAACTACTACATATCCGAATGCTGCCGAAAAATGCATTTTCACAGTGTTATAAGCATCTAGACAACAGTTTTAGTTTTAAAGTTCACCTTTGCTCAATTCACATTAGAGCAGTTTGATTTTTCACAACATAGCATTTTTGATTCTACAGTAAGGTATTCGTGTCAGAATACTGCTTTAAGCTTTTAAAGAGTAGAGAGAGTGACAGGCAGTTTCCCGTTTGCAGAAACGTCTTTTCACACAGAGAGAAAGATACAATAACAACAGTTCCAAAAAATGCTCACAATACAGATCTTCAAGTCTAAATGAGTGAATTTCTCTTTACTATAACACATTTTAAGAGAAAGAAAAAGTATTTCTGTGTGTAACTAAGTTTTCCACCTTACGTTATGCCAAAGCAGTTTAACTGTAATGTGAACTACTACATATCCGAATGCTGCCGAAAAATGCATTTTCACAGTGTTATAAGCATCTAGACAACAGTTTTAGTTTTAAAGTTCACCTTTGCTCAATTCACATTAGAGCAGTTTGATTTTTCACAACATAGCATTTTTGATTCTACAGTAAGGTATTCGTGTCAGAATACTGCTTTAAGCTTTTAAAGAGTAGAGAGAGTGATACGCAGATTGCCGTTTGCAGAAACGTCTTTTTACAGAGAGAGAAAGATACAATGACAACAGTTCCAAAAAATGCTCACAATCCAGATCTTCAAGTCCAAATGAGTTCATTTCTCTTTATTATAACACAGAGTTCAGAGTTTTCCATCTTACGTTACAGCTTAAGGAAGTTTAACTGTAATGTGAACTACTACATATCTGAATGCTGCTGAGAAATGCATTTTCACAGTGGTAGAAGCACCTAGACAACAGTTTTAGTTTCAAAGTTCACCGTTTGCTCAATTCACATTAGAGCAGTTTGATTTTTCACAACATAGCATTTTTGATTTTACTGTAAGGTATTTGTGTCAGAATACTGCTTTAAGCTTGTAAAGAGTAGAGAGAGTGACATGCAGTTTGCCGTTCGCAGAAACGTCTTTTCACAAAGAGAGAGAGGTACAACGACAACAGCTCTTACAAATCCTCACAATACAGATCTTCAAGTCTAAATGAGTGAATTTCTCTTTACTATAACACATTTTAAGAGAAAGAAAAAGTATTTCTGTGTGTAACTAAGTTTTCCACCTTACGTTATGCCAAAGCAGTTTAACTGTAATGTGAACTACTACATATCCGAATGCTGCCGAAAAATGCATTTTCACAGTGTTATAAGCATCTAGACAACAGTTTTAGTTTTAAAGTTCACCTTTGCTCAATTCACATTAGAGCAGTTTGATTTTTCACAACATAGCATTTTTGATTCTACAGTAAGGTATTCGTGTCAGAATACTGCTTTAAGCTTTTAAAGAGTAGAGAGAGTGATACGCAGATTGCCGTTTGCAGAAACGTCTTTTTACAGAGAGAGAAAGATACAATGACAACAGTTCCAAAAAATGCTCACAATCCAGATCTTCAAGTCCAAATGAGTTCATTTCTCTTTATTATAACACAGAGTTCAGAGTTTTCCATCTTACGTTACAGCTTAAGGAAGTTTAACTGTAATGTGAACTACTACATATCTGAATGCTGCTGAGAAATGCATTTTCACAGTGGTAGAAGCACCTAGACAACAGTTTTAGTTTCAAAGTTCACCGTTTGCTCAATTCACATTAGAGCATTTTGATTTTTCACAACATAGCATTTTTGATTCTACAGTAAGGTATTTGCATCAGAAAACTGCTTTGAGCTTTTAAAGAGTAGAGAGAGTGACAGGCAGTTTTCCCGTTTGCAGAAACGTCTTTTCACAGAGAGAGAAAGATACAATGACAACAGTTCCAAAACAATGCTCACAATACAGACCTTGGATTCCAAAAGAGTGCCTTTCTCATTATTATAACACGATTTTAGTTACAAAAACTTATATCTGTGTGTAACTGAGTTTTCCACCTGACATTACAGCTCAAAGCAGTTTAAGTGTAATGTGAGCTATTAAATATCTGAATGCTGCCCAGAAATGCATTTTCCAAGTGACAGGAGCACCCTGACAACAGCTTTAGTTTGGAAGTTCACCATTTGCTCAATTCACATGAGAGCAGTTTTGTTTTTCAAAACGTAGCATTTTTGATTCTACAGTAAGGCATTTGCGTCAGAATACAGCTTTAAGCTTTTAAAGAGTAAAGAGAGTGACAGGCAGTTTTCCCCTTTGCAGAAACGTCTTTTCACAGAGAGAGAAAGATACAATGACAACAGTTCCAAAAAATGCTCACAATACAGACCTTGAATTCCAAAAGAGTGCATTCCTCATTATTATGACACATTTTAAGTGAAAAATAACTTTTATCTGTGTGTAACTGGGTTTTCCACCTGACATTACTGCTCAAAGCATTGTTATGGTAATGTGAGCTATTAAATATCTGAATGGTGCCCAGAAATGCATTTTCTCAGTGATAGCAGTACCCAGACAACAGTTTTAGTTTCAAATTTCACCGTTTGATCATTTCTCATGAAAGCAGTTTTATTTTTCACAAAGTAGGAATTTTGATTCTACAGTAAGGTATTTGCGTCAAAATACTGCTTTAAGCTTTTAAAGAGTAGAGAGAGTGACAGGCAGTTTCCCGTTTGCAGAAACGTCTTTTCACACAGAGAGAAAGATACAATAACAACAGTTCCAAAAAATGCTCACAATACAGATCTTCAAGTCTAAATGAGTGAATTTCTCTTTACTATAACACATTTTAAGAGAAAGAAAAAGTATTTCTGTGTGTAACTAAGTTTTCCACCTTACGTTATGCCAAAGCAGTTTAACTGTAATGTGAACTACTACATATCCGAATGCTGCCGAAAAATGCATTTTCACAGTGTTATAAGCATCTAGACAACAGTTTTAGTTTTAAAGTTCACCTTTGCTCAATTCACATTAGAGCAGTTTGATTTTTCACAACATAGCATTTTTGATTCTACAGTAAGGTATTCGTGTCAGAATACTGCTTTAAGCTTTTAAAGAGTAGAGAGAGTGATACGCAGATTGCCGTTTGCAGAAACGTCTTTTTACAGAGAGAGAAAGATACAATGACAACAGTTCCAAAAAATGCTCACAATCCAGATCTTCAAGTCCAAATGAGTTCATTTCTCTTTATTATAACACAGAGTTCAGAGTTTTCCATCTTACGTTACAGCTTAAGGAAGTTTAACTGTAATGTGAACTACTACATATCTGAATGCTGCTGAGAAATGCATTTTCACAGTGGTAGAAGCACCTAGACAACAGTTTTAGTTTCAAAGTTCACCGTTTGCTCAATTCACATTAGAGCAGTTTGATTTTTCACAACATAGCATTTTTGATTTTACTGTAAGGTATTTGTGTCAGAATACTGCTTTAAGCTTGTAAAGAGTAGAGAGAGTGACATGCAGTTTGCCGTTCGCAGAAACGTCTTTTCACAAAGAGAGAGAGGTACAACGACAACAGCTCTTACAAATCCTCACAATACAGATCTTCAAGTCTAAATGAGTGAATTTCTCTTTACTATAACACATTTTAAGAGAAAGAAAAAGTATTTCTGTGTGTAACTAAGTTTTCCACCTTACGTTATGCCAAAGCAGTTTAACTGTAATGTGAACTACTACATATCCGAATGCTGCCGAAAAATGCATTTTCACAGTGTTATAAGCATCTAGACAACAGTTTTAGTTTTAAAGTTCACCTTTGCTCAATTCACATTAGAGCAGTTTGATTTTTCACAACATAGCATTTTTGATTCTACAGTAAGGTATTCGTGTCAGAATACTGCTTTAAGCTTTTAAAGAGTAGAGAGAGTGATACGCAGATTGCCGTTTGCAGAAACGTCTTTTTACAGAGAGAGAAAGATACAATGACAACAGTTCCAAAAAATGCTCACAATCCAGATCTTCAAGTCCAAATGAGTTCATTTCTCTTTATTATAACACAGAGTTCAGAGTTTTCCATCTTACGTTACAGCTTAAGGAAGTTTAACTGTAATGTGAACTACTACATATCTGAATGCTGCTGAGAAATGCATTTTCACAGTGGTAGAAGCACCTAGACAACAGTTTTAGTTTCAAAGTTCACCGTTTGCTCAATTCACATTAGAGCAGTTTGATTTTTCACAACATAGCATTTTTGATTTTACTGTAAGGTATTTGTGTCAGAATACTGCTTTAAGCTTGTAAAGAGTAGAGAGAGTGACATGCAGTTTGCCGTTCGCAGAAACGTCTTTTCACAAAGAGAGAGAGGTACAACGACAACAGCTCTTACAAATCCTCACAATACAGATCTTCAAGTCTAAATGAGTGAATTTCTCGTTACTATAACACATTTTAAGAGAAAGAAAAAGTATTTCTGTGTGTAACTAAGTTTTCCACCTTACGTTATGCCAAAGCAGTTTAACTGTAATGTGAACTACTACATATCCGAATGCTGCCGAAAAATGCATTTTCACAGTGTTATAAGCATCTAGACAACAGTTTTAGTTTTAAAGTTCACCTTTGCTCAATTCACATTAGAGCAGTTTGATTTTTCACAACATAGCATTTTTGATTCTACAGTAAGGTATTCGTGTCAGAATACTGCTTTAAGCTTTTAAAGAGTAGAGAGAGTGATACGCAGATTGCCGTTTGCAGAAACGTCTTTTTACAGAGAGAGAAAGATACAATGACAACAGTTCCAAAAAATGCTCACAATCCAGATCTTCAAGTCCAAATGAGTTCATTTCTCTTTATTATAACACAGAGTTCAGAGTTTTCCATCTTACGTTACAGCTTAAGGAAGTTTAACTGTAATGTGAACTACTACATATCTGAATGCTGCTGAGAAATGCATTTTCACAGTGGTAGAAGCACCTAGACAACAGTTTTAGTTTCAAAGTTCACCGTTTGCTCAATTCACATTAGAGCATTTTGATTTTTCACAACATAGCATTTTTGATTCTACAGTAAGGTATTTGCATCAGAAAACTGCTTTGAGCTTTTAAAGAGTAGCGAGAGTGACAGGCAGTTTTCCCGTTTGCAGAAACGTCTTTTCACAGAGAGAGAAAGATACAATGACAACAGTTCCAAAACAATGCTCACAATACAGACCTTGGATTCCAAAAGAGTGCCTTTCTCATTATTATAACACGATTTTAGTTACAAAAACTTATATCTGTGTGTAACTGAGTTTTCCACCTGACATTACAGCTCAAAGCAGTTTAAGTGTAATGTGAGCTATTAAATATCTGAATGCTGCCCAGAAATGCATTTTCCAAGTGACAGGAGCACCCTGACAACAGCTTTAGTTTGGAAGTTCACCATTTGCTCAATTCACATGAGAGCAGTTTTGTTTTTCAAAACGTAGCATTTTTGATTCTACAGTAAGGCATTTGCGTCAGAATACAGCTTTAAGCTTTTAAAGAGTAAAGAGAGTGACAGGCAGTTTTCCCCTTTGCAGAAACGTCTTTTCACAGAGAGAGAAAGATACAATGACAACAGTTCCAAAAAATGCTCACAATACAGACCTTGAATTCCAAAAGAGTGCATTCCTCATTATTATGACACATTTTAAGTGAAAAATAACTTTTATCTGTGTGTAACTGGGTTTTCCACCTGACATTACTGCTCAAAGCATTGTTATGGTAATGTGAGCTATTAAATATCTGAATGGTGCCCAGAAATGCATTTTCTCAGTGATAGCAGTACCCAGACAACAGTTTTAGTTTCAAATTTCACCGTTTGATCATTTCTCATGAAAGCAGTTTTATTTTTCACAAAGTAGGAATTTTGATTCTACAGTAAGGTATTTGCGTCAAAATACTGCTTTAAGCTTTTAAAGAGTAGAGAGAGTGACAGGCAGTTTCCCGTTTGCAGAAACGTCTTTTCACACAGAGAGAAAGATACAATAACAACAGTTCCAAAAAATGCTCACAATACAGACCTTGGATTCCAAAAGAGTGCCTTTCTCATTATTATAACACGATTTTTTTTACAAAAACTTATATCTGTGTGTAACTGAGTTTTCCACCTGACATTACAGCTCAAAGCAGTTTAAGTGTAATGTGAGCTATTAAATATCTGAATGCTACCCAGAAATGCATTTTCCCAGTGATAGGAGCACCCTGACAACAGCTTTAGTTTGAAAGTTCACCATTTGCTCAATTCACATGAGAGCAGTTTTGTTTTTCAAAACGTAGCATTTTTGATTCTACAGTAAGGCATTTGCGTCAGAATACTGCTTTAAGCATTTAAAGAGTAGAGAGAGTGATACGCAGATTGCCGTTTGCAGAAACGTCTTTTTACAGAGAGAGAAAGATACAATGACAACAGTTCCAAAAAATGCTCACAATCCAGATCTTCAAGTCCAAATGAGTTCATTTCTCTTTATTATAACACAGAGTTCAGAGTTTTCCATCTTACGTTACAGCTTAAGGAAGTTTAACTGTAATGTGAACTACTACATATCTGAATGCTGCTGAGAAATGCATTTTCACAGTGGTAGAAGCACCTAGACAACAGTTTTAGTTTCAAAGTTCACCGTTTGCTCAATTCACATTAGAGCAGTTTGATTTTTCACAACATAGCATTTTTGATTTTACTGTAAGGTATTTGTGTCAGAATACTGCTTTAAGCTTGTAAAGAGTAGAGAGAGTGACATGCAGTTTGCCGTTCGCAGAAACGTCTTTTCACAAAGAGAGAGAGGTACAACGACAACAGCTCTTACAAATCCTCACAATACAGATCTTCAAGTCTAAATGAGTGAATTTCTCTTTACTATAACACATTTTAAGAGAAAGAAAAAGTATTTCTGTGTGTAACTAAGTTTTCCACCTTACGTTATGCCAAAGCAGTTTAACTGTAATGTGAACTACTACATATCCGAATGCTGCCGAAAAATGCATTTTCACAGTGTTATAAGCATCTAGACAACAGTTTTAGTTTTAAAGTTCACCTTTGCTCAATTCACATTAGAGCAGTTTGATTTTTCACAACATAGCATTTTTGATTCTACAGTAAGGTATTCGTGTCAGAATACTGCTTTAAGCTTTTAAAGAGTAGAGAGAGTGATACGCAGATTGCCGTTTGCAGAAACGTCTTTTTACAGAGAGAGAAAGATACAATGACAACAGTTCCAAAAAATGCTCACAATCCAGATCTTCAAGTCCAAATGAGTTCATTTCTCTTTATTATAACACAGAGTTCAGAGTTTTCCATCTTACGTTACAGCTTAAGGAAGTTTAACTGTAATGTGAACTACTACATATCTGAATGCTGCTGAGAAATGCATTTTCACAGTGGTAGAAGCACCTAGACAACAGTTTTAGTTTCAAAGTTCACCGTTTGCTCAATTCACATTAGAGCAGTTTGATTTTTCACAACATAGCATTTTTGATTTTACTGTAAGGTATTTGTGTCAGAATACTGCTTTAAGCTTGTAAAGAGTAGAGAGAGTGACATGCAGTTTGCCGTTCGCAGAAACGTCTTTTCACAAAGAGAGAGAGGTACAACGACAACAGTTCCAAAAAATCCTCACAATACAGATCTTCAAGTCTAAATGAGTGAATTTCTCTTTACTATAACACATTTTAAGAGAAAGAAAAAGTATTTCTGTGTGTAACTAAGTTTTCCACCTTACGTTATGCCAAAGCAGTTTAACTGTAATGTGAACTACTACATATCCGAATGCTGCCGAAAAATGCATTTTCACAGTGTTATAAGCATCTAGACAACAGTTTTAGTTTTAAAGTTCACCTTTGCTCAATTCACATTAGAGCAGTTTGATTTTTCACAACATAGCATTTTTGATTCTACAGTAAGGTATTCGTGTCAGAATACTGCTTTAAGCTTTTAAAGAGTAGAGAGAGTGATACGCAGATTGCCGTTTGCAGAAACGTCTTTTTACAGAGAGAGAAAGATACAATGACAACAGTTCCAAAAAATGCTCACAATCCAGATCTTCAAGTCCAAATGAGTTCATTTCTCTTTATTATAACACAGAGTTCAGAGTTTTCCATCTTACGTTACAGCTTAAGGAAGTTTAACTGTAATGTGAACTACTACATATCTGAATGCTGCTGAGAAATGCATTTTCACAGTGGTAGAAGCACCTAGACAACAGTTTTAGTTTCAAAGTTCACCGTTTGCTCAATTCACATTAGAGCATTTTGATTTTTCACAACATAGCATTTTTGATTCTACAGTAAGGTATTTGCATCAGAAAACTGCTTTGAGCTTTTAAAGAGTAGAGAGAGTGACAGGCAGTTTTCCCGTTTGCAGAAACGTCTTTTCACAGAGAGAGAAAGATACAATGACAACAGTTCCAAAACAATGCTCACAATACAGACCTTGGATTCCAAAAGAGTGCCTTTCTCATTATTATAACACGATTTTAGTTACAAAAACTTATATCTGTGTGTAACTGAGTTTTCCACCTGACATTACAGCTCAAAGCAGTTTAAGTGTAATGTGAGCTATTAAATATCTGAATGCTGCCCAGAAATGCATTTTCCAAGTGACAGGAGCACCCTGACAACAGCTTTAGTTTGGAAGTTCACCATTTGCTCAATTCACATGAGAGCAGTTTTGTTTTTCAAAACGTAGCATTTTTGATTCTACAGTAAGGCATTTGCGTCAGAATACAGCTTTAAGCTTTTAAAGAGTAAAGAGAGTGACAGGCAGTTTTCCCCTTTGCAGAAACGTCTTTTCACAGAGAGAGAAAGATACAATGACAACAGTTCCAAAAAATGCTCACAATACAGACCTTGAATTCCAAAAGAGTGCATTCCTCATTATTATGACACATTTTAAGTGAAAAATAACTTTTATCTGTGTGTAACTGGGTTTTCCACCTGACATTACTGCTCAAAGCATTGTTATGGTAATGTGAGCTATTAAATATCTGAATGGTGCCCAGAAATGCATTTTCTCAGTGATAGCAGTACCCAGACAACAGTTTTAGTTTCAAATTTCACCGTTTGATCATTTCTCATGAAAGCAGTTTTATTTTTCACAAAGTAGGAATTTTGATTCTACAGTAAGGTATTTGCGTCAAAATACTGCTTTAAGCTTTTAAAGAGTAGAGAGAGTGACAGGCAGTTTCCCGTTTGCAGAAACGTCTTTTCACACAGAGAGAAAGATACAATAACAACAGTTCCAAAAAATGCTCACAATACAGACCTTGGATTCCAAAAGAGTGCCTTTCTCATTATTATAACACGATTTTTTTTACAAAAACTTATATCTGTGTGTAACTGAGTTTTCCACCTGACATTACAGCTCAAAGCAGTTTAAGTGTAATGTGAGCTATTAAATATCTGAATGCTACCCAGAAATGCATTTTCCCAGTGATAGGAGCACCCTGACAACAGCTTTAGTTTGAAAGTTCACCATTTGCTCAATTCACATGAGAGCAGTTTTATTTTTCAAAACGTAGCATTTTTGATTCTACAGTAAGGCATTTGCGTCAGAATACTGCTTTAAGCTTTTAAAGAGTAGAGAGAGTGATACGCAGATTGCCGTTTGCAGAAACGTCTTTTTACAGAGAGAGAAAGATACAATGACAACAGTTCCAAAAAATGCTCACAATCCAGATCTTCAAGTCCAAATGAGTTCATTTCTCTTTATTATAACACAGAGTTCAGAGTTTTCCATCTTACGTTACAGCTTAAGGAAGTTTAACTGTAATGTGAACTACTACATATCTGAATGCTGCTGAGAAATGCATTTTCACAGTGGTAGAAGCACCTAGACAACAGTTTTAGTTTCAAAGTTCACCGTTAGCTCAATTCACATTACAGCAGTTTGATTTTTCACAACATAGCATTTTTGATTTTACTGTAAGGTATTTGTGTCAGAATACTGCTTTAAGCTTGTAAAGAGTAGAGAGAGTGACATGCAGTTTGCCGTTCGCAGAAACGTCTTTTCACAAAGAGAGAGAGGTACAACGACAACAGCTCTTACAAATCCTCACAATACAGATCTTCAAGTCTAAATGAGTGAATTTCTCTTTACTATAACACATTTTAAGAGAAAGAAAAAGTATTTCTGGGTGTAACTAAGTTTTCCACCTTACGTTATGCCAAAGCAGTTTAACTGTAATGTGAACTACTACATATCCGAATGCTGCCGAAAAATGCATTTTCACAGTGTTATAAGCATCTAGACAACAGTTTTAGTTTTAAAGTTCACCTTTGCTCAATTCACATTAGAGCAGTTTGATTTTTCACAACATAGCATTTTTGATTCTACAGTAAGGTATTCGTGTCAGAATACTGCTTTAAGCTTTTAAAGAGTAGAGAGAGTGATACGCAGATTGCCGTTTGCAGAAACGTCTTTTTACAGAGAGAGAAAGATACAATGACAACAGTTCCAAAAAATGCTCACAATCCAGATCTTCAAGTCCAAATGAGTTCATTTCTCTTTATTATAACACAGAGTTCAGAGTTTTCCATCTTACGTTACAGCTTAAGGAAGTTTAACTGTAATGTGAACTACTACATATCTGAATGCTGCTGAGAAATGCATTTTCACAGTGGTAGAAGCACCTAGACAACAGTTTTAGTTTCAAAGTTCACCGTTTGCTCAATTCACATTAGAGCAGTTTGATTTTTCACAACATAGCATTTTTGATTTTACTGTAAGGTATTTGTGTCAGAATACTGCTTTAAGCTTGTAAAGAGTAGAGAGAGTGACATGCAGTTTGCCGTTCGCAGAAACGTCTTTTCACAAAGAGAGAGAGGTACAACGACAACAGCTCTTACAAATCCTCACAATAAAGATCTTCAAGTCTAAATGAGTGAATTTCTCTTTACTATAACACATTTTAAGAGAAAGAAAAAGTATTTCTGTGTGTAACTAAGTTTTCCACCTTACGTTATGCCAAAGCAGTTTAACTGTAATGTGAACTACTACATATCCGAATGCTGCCGAAAAATGCATTTTCACAGTGTTATAAGCATCTAGACAACAGTTTTAGTTTTAAAGTTCACCTTTGCTCAATTCACATTAGAGCAGTTTGATTTTTCACAACATAGCATTTTTGATTCTACAGTAAGGTATTCGTGTCAGAATACTGCTTTAAGCTTTTAAAGAGTAGAGAGAGTGATACGCAGATTGCCGTTTGCAGAAACGTCTTTTTACAGAGAGAGAAAGATACAATGACAACAGTTCCAAAAAATGCTCACAATCCAAATCTTCAAGTCCAAATGAGTTCATTTCTCTTTATTATAACACAGAGTTCAGAGTTTTCCATCTTACGTTACAGCTTAAGGAAGTTTAACTGTAATGTGAACTACTACATATCTGAATGCTGCTGAGAAATGCATTTTCACAGTGGTAGAAGCACCTAGACAACAGTTTTAGTTTCAAAGTTCACCGTTTGCTCAATTCACATTAGAGCAGTTTGATTTTTCACAACATAGCATTTTTGATTTTACTGTAAGGTATTTGTGTCAGAATACTGCTTTAAGCTTGTAAAGAGTAGAGAGAGTGACATGCAGTTTGCCGTTCGCAGAAACGTCTTTTCACAAAGAGAGAGAGGTACAACAACAACAGCTCTTACAAATCCTCACAATACAGATCTTCAAGTCTAAATGAGTGAATTTCTCTTTACTATAACACATTTTAAGAGAAAGAAAAAGTATTTCTGTGTGTAACTAAGTTTTCCACCTTACGTTATGCAAAGCAGTTTAACTGTAATGTGAACTACTACATATCCGAATGCTGCCGAAAAATGCATTTTCACAGTGTTATAAGCATCTAGACAACAGTTTTAGTTTTAAAGTTCACCTTTGCTCAATTCACATTAGAGCAGTTTGATTTTTCACAACATAGCATTTTTGATTCTACAGTAAGGTATTCGTGTCAGAATACTGCTTTAAGCTTTTAAAGAGTAGAGAGAGTGATACGCAGATTGCCGTTTGCAGAAACGTCTTTTTACAGAGAGAGAAAGATACAATGACAACAGTTCCAAAAAATGCTCACAATCCAAATCTTCAAGTCCAAATGAGTTCATTTCTCTTTATTATAACTCGTTTTAAGAGAAAGAAAAAGTATTTCTGTGTATAACTGAGTTTTCCACCTGACATTACAGCTCAAAGCAGTTTAAGTGTAATGTGAGCTATTAAATATCTGTATGCTGCCCAGAAATGCATTTTCCAAGTGACAGGAGCTCCCTGACAACAGCTTTAGTTTGAAAGTTCACCATTTGCTCAATTCACATGAGAGCAGTTTTGTTTTTCAAAACGTAGCATTTTTGATTCTACAGTAAGGCATTTGCGTCAGAATACTGCTTTAAGCTTTTAAAGAGTAAAGAGAGTGACAGGCAGTTTCCCCCTTTGCAGAAACGTCTTTTCACAGAGAGAGAAAGATACAATGACAACAGTTCCAAAAAATGCTCACAATACAGACCTTGAATTCCAAAAGAGTGCATTCCTCATTATTATGACACATTTTAAGTGAAAAATAACTTTTATCTATGTGTAACTGGGTTTTCCACCTGACATTACTGCTCAAAGCATTTTTATGGTAATGTGAGCTATTAAATACCTGAATGGTGCCCAGAAATGCATTTTCTCAGTGATAGCAGTTCCCAGACAACAGTTTTAGTTTCAAATTTCACCGTTTGATCATTTCTCATGAAAGCAGTTTTATTTTTCACAAAGTAGGAATTTTGATTCTACAGTAAGGTATTCGTGTCAGAATACTGCTTTAAGCTTTTAAAGAGTAGAGAGAGTGACAGGCAGTTTCCCGTTTGCAGAAACGTCTTTTCACACAGAGAGAAAGATACAATAACAACAGTTCCAAAAAATGCTCACAATACAGACCTTGGATTCCAAAAGAGTGCCTTTCTCATTATTATAACACGATTTTTTTTACAAAACTTATATCTGTGTGTAACTGAGTTTTCCACCTGACATTAAAGCTCAAAGCAGTTTAAGTGTAATGTGAGCTATTAAATATCTGAATGCTACCCAGAAATGCATTTTCCCAGTGATAGGAGCACCCTGACAACAGCTTTAGTTTGAAAGTTCACCATTTGCTCATTTCACATGAGAGCAGTTTTATTTTTCACAACGTAGCATTTTTGATTCTACAGTAAGGCATTTGCGTCAGAATACTGCTTTAAGCATTTAAAGAGTAGAGAGAGTGATACGCAGATTGCCGTTTGCAGAAACGTCTTTTACAGAGAGAGAAAGATACAATGACAACAGTTCCAAAAAATGCTCACAATCCAGATCTTCATGTCCAAATGAGTTCATTTCTCTTTATTATAACACAGAGTTCAGAGTTTTCCATCTTACGTTACAGCTTAAGGAAGTTTAACTGTAATGTGAACTACTACATATCTGAATGCTGCTGAGAAATGCATTTTCACAGTGGTAGAAGCACCTAGACAACAGTTTTAGTTTCAAAGTTCACCGTTTGCTCAATTCACATTAGAGCAGTTTGATTTTTCACAACATAGCATTTTTGATTCTACAGAAAGGTATTTGCATCAGAAAACTGCTTTGAGCTTTTAAAGAGTAGAGAGAGTGACAGGCAGTTTTCCCGTTTGCAGAAACGTCTTTTTACAGAGAGAGAAAGATACAATGACAACAGTTCCAAAAAATGCTCACAATCCAAATCTTCAAGTCCAAATGAATTCATTTCTCTTTATTATAACTCGTTTTAAGAGAAAGAAAAAGTATTTCTGTGTATAACTGAGTTTTCCACCTGACATTAAAGCTCAAAGCAGTTTAAGTGTAATGTGAGCTATTAAATATCTGAATGCTGCCCAGAAATGCATTTTCCAAGTGACAGGAGCTCCCTGACAACAGCTTTAGTTTGAAAGTTCACCATTTGCTCAATTCACATGAGAGCAGTTTTGTTTTTCAAAACGTAGCATTTTTGATTCTACAGTAAGGCATTTGCGTCAGAATACTGCTTTAAGCTTTTAAAGAGTAAAGAGTAAAGAGAGTGACAGGCAGTTTCCCCCTTTGCAGAAACGTCTTTTCACAGAGAGAGAAAGATACAATGACAACAGTTCCAAAAAATGCTCACAATCCAAATCTTCAAGTCCAAATGAATTCATTTCTCTTTATTATAACTCGTTTTAAGAGAAAGAAAAAGTATTTCTGTGTATAACTGAGTTTTCCACCTGACATTAAAGCTCAAAGCAGTTTAAGTGTAATGTGAGCTATTAAATATCTGAATGCTGCCCAGAAATGCATTTTCCAAGTGACAGGAGCTCCCTGACAACAGCTTTAGTTTGAAAGTTCACCATTTGCTCAATTCACATGAGAGCAGTTTTGTTTTTCAAAACGTAGCATTTTTGATTCTACAGTAAGGCATTTGCGTCAGAATACTGCTTTAAGCTTTTAAAGAGTAAAGAGTAAAGAGAGTGACAGGCAGTTTCCCCCTTTGCAGAAACGTCTTTTCACAGAGAGAGAAAGATACAATGACAACAGTTCCAAAAAATGCTCACAATACAGACCTTGAATTCCAAAAGAGTGCATTCCTCATTATTATGACACATTTTAAGTGAAAAATAACTTTTATCTATGTGTAACTGGGTTTTCCACCTGACATTACTGCTCAAAGCATTTTTATGGTAATGTGAGCTATTAAATACCTGAATGGTGCCCAGAAATGCATTTTCTCAGTGATAGCAGTTCCCAGACAACAGTTTTAGTTTCAAATTTCACCGTTTGATCATTTCTCATGAAAGCAGTTTTATTTTTCACAAAGTAGGAATTTTGATTCTACAGTAAGGTATTCGTGTCAGAATACTGCTTTAAGCTTTTAAAGAGTAGAGAGAGTGACAGGCAGTTTCCCGTTTGCAGAAACGTCTTTTCACACAGAGAGAAAGATACAATAACAACAGTTCCAAAAAATGCTCACAATACAGATCTTCAAGTCTAAATGAGTGAATTTCTCTTTACTATAACACATTTTAAGAGAAAGAAAAAGTATTTCTGTGTGTAACTAAGTTTTCCACCTTACGTTATGCCAAAGCAGTTTAACTGTAATGTGAACTACTACATATCCGAATGCTGCCGAAAAATGCATTTTCACAGTGTTATAAGCATCTAGACAACAGTTTTAGTTTTAAAGTTCACCTTTGCTCAATTCACATTAGAGCAGTTTGATTTTTCACAACATAGCATTTTTGATTCTACAGTAAGGTATTCGTGTCAGAATACTGCTTTAAGCTTTTAAAGAGTAGAGAGAGTGATACGCAGATTGCCGTTTGCAGAAACGTCTTTTTACAGAGAGAGAAAGATACAATGACAACAGTTCCAAAAAATGCTCACAATCCAGATCTTCAAGTCCAAATGAGTTCATTTCTCTTTATTATAACACAGAGTTCAGAGTTTTCCATCTTACGTTACAGCTTAAGGAAGTTTAACTGTAATGTGAACTACTACATATCTGAATGCTGCTGAGAAATGCATTTTCACAGTGGTAGAAGCACCTAGACAACAGTTTTAGTTTCAAAGTTCACCGTTTGCTCAATTCACATTAGAGCAGTTTGATTTTTCACAACATAGCATTTTTGATTTTACTGTAAGGTATTTGTGTCAGAATACTGCTTTAAGCTTGTAAAGAGTAGAGAGAGTGACATGCAGTTTGCCGTTCGTAGAAACGTCTTTTCACAAAGAGAGAGAGGTACAACGACAACAGCTCTTACAAATCCTCACAATACAGATCTTCAAGTCTAAATGAGTGAATTTCTCTTTACTATAACACATTTTAAGAGAAAGAAAAAGTATTTCTGGGTGTAACTAAGTTTTCCACCTTACGTTATGCCAAAGCAGTTTAACTGTAATGTGAACTACTACATATCCGAATGCTGCCGAAAAATGCATTTTCACAGTGTTATAAGCATCTAGACAACAGTTTTAGTTTTAAAGTTCACCTTTGCTCAATTCACATTAGAGCAGTTTGATTTTTCACAACATAGCATTTTTGATTCTACAGTAAGGTATTCGTGTCAGAATACTGCTTTAAGCTTTTAAAGAGTAGAGAGAGTGATACGCAGATTGCCGTTTGCAGAAACGTCTTTTTACAGAGAGAGAAAGATACAATGACAACAGTTCCAAAAAATGCTCACAATCCAGATCTTCAAGTCCAAATGAGTTCATTTCTCTTTATTATAACACAGAGTTCAGAGTTTTCCATCTTACGTTACAGCTTAAGGAAGTTTAACTGTAATGTGAACTACTACATATCTGAATGCTGCTGAGAAATGCATTTTCACAGTGGTAGAAGCACCTAGACAACAGTTTTAGTTTCAAAGTTCACCGTTTGCTCAATTCACATTAGAGCAGTTTGATTTTTCACAACATAGCATTTTTGATTCTACAGTAAGGTATTTGCATCAGAAAACTGCTTTGAGCTTTTAAAGAGTAGAGAGAGTGACAGGCAGTTTTCCCGTTTGCAGAAACGTCTTTTTACAGAGAGAGAAAGATACAATGACAACAGTTCCAAAAAATGCTCACAATCCAAATCTTCAAGTCCAAATGAGTTCATTTCTCTTTATTATAACTCGTTTTAAGAGAAAGAAAAAGTATTTCTGTGTATAACTGAGTTTTCCACCTGACATTACAGCTCAAAGCAGTTTAAGTGTAATGTGAGCTATTAAATATCTGAATGCTGCCCAGAAATGCATTTTCCAAGTGACAGGAGCTCCCTGACAACAGCTTTAGTTTGAAAGTTCACCATTTGCTCAATTCACATGAGAGCAGTTTTGTTTTTCAAAACGTAGCATTTTTGATTCTACAGTAAGGCATTTGCGTCAGAATACTGCTTTAAGCTTTTAAAGAGTAAAGAGAGTGACAGGCAGTTTCCCCCTTTGCAGAAACGTCTTTTCACAGAGAGAGAAAGATACAATGACAACAGTTCCAAAAAATGCTCACAATACAGACCTTGAATTCCAAAAGAGTGCATTCCTCATTATTATGACACATTTTAAGTGAAAAATAACTTTTATCTATGTGTAACTGGGTTTTCCACCTGACATTACTGCTCAAAGCATTTTTATGGTAATGTGAGCTATTAAATACCTGAATGGTGCCCAGAAATGCATTTTCTCAGTGATAGCAGTTCCCAGACAACAGTTTTAGTTTCAAATTTCACCGTTTGATCATTTCTCATGAAAGCAGTTTTATTTTTCACAAAGTAGGAATTTTGATTCTACAGTAAGGTATTCGTGTCAGAATACTGCTTTAAGCTTTTAAAGAGTAGAGAGAGTGACAGGCAGTTTCCCGTTTGCAGAAACGTCTTTTCACACAGAGAGAAAGATACAATAACAACAGTTCCAAAAAATGCTCACAATACAGACCTTGGATTCCAAAAGAGTGCCTTTCTCATTATTATAACACGATTTTTTTTACAAAACTTATATCTGTGTGTAACTGAGTTTTCCACCTGACATTACAGCTCAAAGCAGTTTAAGTGTAATGTGAGCTATTAAATATCTGAATGCTACCCAGAAATGCATTTTCCCAGTGATAGGAGCACCCTGACAACAGCTTTAGTTTGAAAGTTCACCATTTGCTCATTTCACATGAGAGCAGTTTTATTTTTCACAACGTAGCATTTTTGATTCTACAGTAAGGCATTTGCGTCAGAATACTGCTTTAAGCATTTAAAGAGTAGAGAGAGTGATACGCAGATTGCCGTTTGCAGAAACGTCTTTTACAGAGAGAGAAAGATACAATGACAACAGTTCCAAAAAATGCTCACAATCCAGATCTTCATGTCCAAATGAGTTCATTTCTCTTTATTATAACACAGAGTTCAGAGTTTTCCATCTTACGTTACAGCTTAAGGAAGTTTAACTGTAATGTGAACTACTACATATCTGAATGCTGCTGAGAAATGCATTTTCACAGTGGTAGAAGCACCTAGACAACAGTTTTAGTTTCAAAGTTCACCGTTTGCTCAATTCACATTAGAGCAGTTTGATTTTTCACAACATAGCATTTTTGATTCTACAGTAAGGTATTTGCATCAGAAAACTGCTTTGAGCTTTTAAAGAGTAGAGAGAGTGACAGGCAGTTTTCCCGTTTGCAGAAACGTCTTTTCACAGAGAGAGAAAGATACAATGACAACAGTTCCAAAACAATGCTCACAATACAGACCTTGGATTCCAAAAGAGTGCCTTTCTCATTATTATAACACGATTTTAGTTACAAAAACTTATATCTGTGTGTAACTGAGTTTTCCACCTGACATTACAGCTCAAAGCAGTTTAAGTGTAATGTGAGCTATTAAATATCTGAATGCTACCCAGAAATGCATTTTCCCAGTGATAGGAGCACCCTGACAACAGCTTTAGTTTGAAAGTTCACCATTTGCTCAATTCACATGAGAGCAGTTTTATTTTTTTAAAACGTAGCATTTTTGATTCTACAGTAAGGCATTTGCGTCAGAATACTGCTTTAAGCATTTAAAGAGTAGAGAGAGTGATACGCAGATTGCCGTTTGCAGAAACGTCTTTTTACAGAGAGAGATAGATACAATGACAACAGTTCCAAAAAATGCTCACAATCCAGATCTTCAAGTCCAAATGAGTTCATTTCTCTTTATTATAACACAGAGTTCAGAGTTTTCCATCTTACGTTACAGCTTAAGGAAGTTTAACTGTAATGTGAACTACTACATATCTGAATGCTGCTGAGAAATGCATTTTCACAGTGGTAGAAGCACCTAGACAACAGTTTTAGTTTCAAAGTTCACCGTTTGCTCAATTCACATTAGAGCAGTTTGATTTTTCACAACATAGCATTTTTGATTTTACTGTAAGGTATTTGTGTCAGAATACTGCTTTAAGCTTGTAAAGAGTAGCGAGAGTGACATGCAGTTTGCCGTTCGCAGAAACGTCTTTTCACAAAGAGAGAGAGGTACAACGACAACAGCTCTTACAAATCCTCACAATACAGATCTTCAAGTCTAAATGAGTGAATTTCTCTTTACTATAACACATTTTAAGAGAAAGAAAAAGTATTTCTGTGTGTAACTAAGTTTTCCACCTTACGTTATGCAAAGCAGTTTAACTGTAATGTGAACTACTACATATCCGAATGCTGCCGAAAAATGCATTTTCACAGTGTTATAAGCATCTAGACAACAGTTTTAGTTTTAAAGTTCACCTTTGCTCAGTTCACATTAGAGCAGTTTGATTTTTCACAACATAGCATTTTTGATTCTACAGTAAGGTATTCGTATCAGAATACTGCTTTAAGCTTTTAAAGAGTAGAGAGAGTGATACGCAGATTGCCGTTTGCAGAAACGTCTTTTTACAGAGAGAGAAAGATACAATGACAACAGTTCCAAAACAATGCTCACAATACAGACCTTGGATTCCAAAAGAGTGCCTTTCTCATTATTATGACACATTTTAAGTGAAAAATAACTTTTATCTATGTGTAACTGGGTTTTCCACCTGACATTACTGCTCAAAGCATTTTTATGGTAATGTGAGCTATTAAATATCTGAATGGTGCCCAGAAATGCATTTTCTCAGTGATAGCAGTTCCCAGACAACAGTTTTAGTTTCAAATTTCACCGTTTGATCATTTCTCATGAAAGCAGTTTGATTTTTCACAACATAGCATTTTTGATTTTTCTGTAAGGTATTTGTGTCAGAATACTGCTTTAAGCTTGTAAAGAGTAGAAAGAGTGACATGCAGTTTGCCGTTTGCAGAAACGTCTTTTTACAAAGAGAGAGAGGTACAACGACAACAGCTCTTACAAATCCTCACAATACAGATCTTCAAGTCTAAATGAGTGAATTTCTCTTTATTATAACTCATTTTAAGAGAAAGAAAAAACATTTTTCAGTGTGTAACTGAGTTTTCAAACTTAAATAATAGCTTTAAGGAGTTTAACTGTATTGTGAGCTAATAAATATCTGAATGCTGCTGAGAAATGCATTTTCACAGTGATAGAAGCACACAGAAAACAGTTTTAGTTTGAAAGTTGACCAATTGCTCATTTTACATGAGAGCAGTTTGATTTTTCACAACTTAGCATTTTTGATTCTACAGTAAGGTATTTGTTTTAGAATACTGCTTTGAGCTTTCATAGAGTAGAGAGAGTGACACGCAGTTTGCAATTTGCAGAAACGTCTTTTCACAAAGAGAGAGAGGTACAACGACAACAGTTCCAACAAATCCTCACAATACAGACCTTCAACTCCAAATGAATGCATTTCTCCTGATTATAACACATTATAAGAGAGAAAAAAACCTTTTTCACTGTGTAACTGAGTCTTCCTCCTTTAATAATAGCTTTAAAGAGTTTAACTGTAATGTGACTCATTAGTATGTGAATGCTGCCGAGAATTGCATTTTTAAATTAATTGAAGCGTGCAGACAACAGATTTAGTTTCATAATTAATCATTCGGTCTTTTCACATGAGAGCAGTTGGATTTTTCACAACATAGCATTTTTTATTCTACAGTAAGGTATTTGTATCAGAATACTGCTTTAAGCTTTCAAAGAGTAGAGAAAGTGGCAGTTTTTCCGTTTTCACAGAGAGATAGGTACACCGACAACAGTTCCAACAAATCCTCACAATACAGAGCTTCAAAACTCCAAATGAGTGCATTTCTATTATAACACATTTTAAAGTTTTCCATCTTTTATAATTGCTCTAAGCAGTTTAACTGCAATGTGAGCTATTAAACATTTAAATCCTGAATGGAAACGCATTTTCACAGTGATAGAAGCACCCATACGTCAGTTTCAGTTTCGAAGTTAGCCATTTGGTCATTTCACGTGAGAGTTTTATTTTTCAAAGCAAAGCATTTTTATTCTAAAATAAGTTATTTGTGTCACAATACTGCTTTAAACATTTAAAGAGTAGAGCGAGTGACAAGCACTTTCAGTTTGGAAGTTACAATTTTGGTCATATCACACGTGAGCATTTTTGATAGTAAAGTAAGCTATTTTGTGTTACAATACTGCATTAAGCGTTTAAAAACTAGAGAGAGTGACATCCATTTTACCGTTAACGTCCCTTCAGAGAGAGAGGTACAACAACAACAGTACAGTCCTAGTATAGTTGTGGTACTGCTTTTGACATCATACATTTCAGGTTTATGAATGTTGTTTTGCTAACTATACATGTAATGTTAACTAGCTGACGTTAGTAAAGTAGGCTATGAAAGCTAATATTGTCTGTCAAAGAAAACGTAGCTAAAGCTGCTGTGAATCTTACATAAATAAAGAGGAAATGTACTATACAAATTTTTTTTCTCACAAAAAAAGTGAAACAATTAGAAAATGAACAACTGAGCAAGGTAATCGATGAATTTGAGGTGGAAGGAGAGAGAAAAGTGGAGGAAGGAGAGCAGAGGCGGATCTAGAAAAAGGAGGAAAGGGGGGGCAGGAATTTGTGATGGGTGGCAACATAAGGCAGATATATGTATACTGAATTTTATTACAGTTTGATGATAAATATTATGCACTTACTATTAAAAGGCACTGGGCTGGCATTTACAAACTCATACAGACAAACTTAATCTACAATTGAAATTTCATTTAAGAGGAGATAGAAGTATGGTAACACTAATGTGACAAGACTGGTTATGAGTGGTAGATATATGAGTGAAAGTATACAGTCTTTGGCTGTGTCAGAGTGGCAGCATTGCAGGCAGCATTTGCACAAAAAGAAACTATCCAAAGAAAAACGTACCCATTAAGATCTATGGACTAAGCTGTACTAAGGTAAGCATGAATACACTGGGGAAAAAATGTGTCATGGTACTCAAACAATATACTGGACATTGCTTTTAATGTGTACTCAGATTCTCCCCATTTGTCCCCAAGTATCTTGAATGGATTTATACTGTATAATCAAAAGAAAAGACATTTAAAAACAAAAATAAGAACAATAAACGCTTATCTTAAAAAAAATCCTTAATAATCCTTCTCCTCTGTCTTTTTACCTAATTCACTCTTTTTGCCTAATCATTCTCTCTCTCTTTTTCCCCAATTTATCCTGCTCAACTGTCTCTCCTTCCATCTCTTTTTTCTCCTTTTCCAATTCTTATCTCTCTCCTTCCACCTAATCGTTCTCTTCTGTCTCATTCCACCTCCTTTCTCTCCTTCCCCCTAATCCCTCTGTTTCTCTTTCCAACTATTTTCTCTCACCTTCCACCTAATCTTTCTCTTCTCTCTCCTTCTACATCTCTTTTCTTCTCCTTCCACTGTATCCATCTGTTTTTTGCTCTACCTTTACCTTATCCTGCTCTTTCCCCTGTCCTTCAACATTTTTTCTGTTACCTTCACCAAATCCTTCTCTTCTCTCTCCCTCCACCTTATCCTTGTTTTATCTCTACTTCCACCTTATTCTGATCTTCTCACTCTCCTGCTCCTCTTTCTCTCTTTGCACCTAATCCTTCTCTTCTGTTTCGTTCCACATAATCTTTCTCTTATTTCTGCTTCCACCACTTTTTTCTCTCTCCTTCCACCTAGTCTTTATTTTATCTCTTCTTAGACCTCTTGTCTCTCTCCTTCCACCTAATCCGTATCTTCTCTATCCTTCTACCTTTTCTCTCTCCTTGCAACTACTCCTTATCTACTCTCTCCTTCCAACTATTCTTTCTCTCCTCTCTCTCCTGCTACCCATTTTCTCTTTCCGTCCACCTAATCCTTCGCTTCTCTTCTTCCACCTTTCAATCTCTTTTTTCTCTTCCTTCACATTATTTTGCTGTTTTTCTCTCATTCAGCCTCCTGTCTCTGTCTCTCTCTTTCCATCTGTTTTCTCTCTTCTTCAACATAATACTTTTCTTCTCTCTCCTTACACCTCTTTTCTCTGTCCTTCTGCCTAATCCTTTTCTGCATGTTTCTTCCACCTCTTTTTTCTCTCCTTCTTCCTAATCCTTCTCTTCTCTCTACTTCCACATTATCATTCTTTTTTTTCTTTCTTCATTTTGTCCTGCTCTTCCCTCTCTTCTTTAACCTCTCTTCTTTTTTCTCTCCTTCCACCTAAAAGCTTTATCTTATCTCCTCTTCCACCTCTTGTCTCTCTCCTTCCACCTAATCTTAATCTTCTCTTCTTTCTACCTTTTCTCTCCTCTTCAAACTACTCCTGCTATTCTCTCTCTCCTACCACCACTTTTCTCTATACTTCCAACTATTCTTTCTCTCCTCTCTCTCCTGACACCCCTTTTCTCTTTCATTCCCCTTAATCCTTTCTTCTCTTCTCTTTCCATGCACCTCTTTTCCCTCTCCTTCCACCTTATCCTTCTATTCTCTGTCACGCTAACATTTCTCTCTCTTCTTCCACTCAATACTTTTTTTCTCTCTCCTGCCACCTCATCCTACTCTTCTCTCTCTCCTTCCACCCAATTTTTCCTTTGTCTCTCCTTCCAATTTATTCTGCTCTTTTTCCTCTCCTACCACCTTATCTCTCTCTCTTCCTCCACTTTATCCTGCTCTTCTCTCCCCTTCCATCTAATCCTTCTCTTCTCTTTTCTTTCCACCTAATCATTTTCATCTCTCTCTACTTTCACATAATCCTTCTCTTCTCTCTATTCCCACCTTATCATTCTCTTTTTTCTCTCCCTTCACCTAATCATTCTCTCTCTCCCTCAACCTCTCTTTCTCTCTCCTTCCACCCAGTCCTCCATTTCTTATAATTCTTCTCTTATATCTTATTCCATCAAATACTTCTCTCTTCTCTCTCTCTCTTTGCACCTAATCCTTCTCTTCTGTTTCCTTCCACATAATCTTTCTCTTATTTCTGCTTCCACTACTTTTTTCTCTACTTCCAATCATTCTTTCTCTCCTTTCTCTCCTGCCACCCGTTTTCTCTTTCTGTCCACCTAATCCTTCTCTTCTCTCTTTTTCCACCCCTTTTCTCTCTCCTTCCACCTAATCCCTATCTACTCTCTCCTTCCAACTAATCCTGCTTTTTTCTCTCTCCGTCTACCTCTTTTATCTCTCCTTCCACCTAATCCTTATCTTCTCTCTCCTTTCAGCAATTTTCTCACTTCTTCCACCTAATCCTTCTCTTTGCTCTCCTTCCACATCATCCTGCTCCTCTTTCTCTCTTTGCACCTAATCCTTCTCTTCTGTTTCGTTCCACATAATCTTTCTCTTATTTCTGCTTCCACCACTTTTTTTTCTCTACTTCCAACTATTCTTTCTCTCCTTTCTCTCCTGCCACCCATTTTCTCTTTCCGTCCACCTAATCCTTCTCTTCTCTCTTCTTCCCTCTCTTTTCTCTCTTCTTCCAACTAGTCCTTCTCTACTCTCTCCTTCTACCTCTTGTCTCTCTCCTTGCATCTGTTTTCTCTGCCCTTCTACCTAATCCTTCTCTTCTCTCTCCTTTCACCTTATCACTCTTTTTTCTCTGCCTTCACATTGTTTTGCTGTTTTTTCTTTCATTCAGCCTGCTTTCTCCCTCCTTCCACCTCTTTTCTCTTTCCTTCTGCCTAATCCTTTTCTGCACGCTCCTTACACCTCTCATTCTACCTTTTTTTTCTCTCCTTCTTCCTTCTCTCTACTTCCACATTATCGTTCTCTTTTTTTCTCCCTTCATTTTGTCCTGCTCTTCCCTCTTTTCTTTAACCTCTCTTCTTTTTTTCTCTTCTTCCACCTTCTTCCATTCTTGTTCTCTCACCTTCTACCTAATCTTTATCTTATCTCTTCTTCCACATCTTGTCTCTCTCCTTCTACATAATTCTTTTCTTTTCTCTCTCTCTCTCTCCTTTCACCTCTTTTCTCTCTCCTTCCACCTCATCATTCTTTTTTTGCTTTTCTTCCACCCAATTTCTTCTTTGTCTCTCCCTCCAATTTATTGTGCTCTTCTTCCTCTCCTACCACCTTATCTCTCTCTGCTTCCACTTTATCCTGCTCTTCTTTCCCCTTCCATCTAATACTTCTCTTCTCTTTCCTTCCACCTTGTCATTTTCTCCTATCTCTACTTTCACCTAATCCTTCTCTTCTCTCTATTCTCTTCTCTCTCTATTATGATTCTCTTTTTTCTCTCCCTTCACCTAAATTATTTTCATCTCTCTCCTTCCACCCAATCCGTCTCCTCTCTCTCCTTTCACCAAATCCTTCTTTTCTCTCTCCTTCCATCTAATCCTTCTCTTCTGACTCCTTCCAGCTTATCTTTCTCTTATGTCTTTTTCCATCTAATCCTTATATCCTCTCTCTTTCTTTCTCTCCACTCTCCTTCTACCCAGTCCTTCATTTCTTTTGTCTTCCATCTAATCCTTATTTTCTTGCTCCTTCCACCACATACTTGCTCCTTGCATCTCTTTTCTCTGTCCTTCCACCTAATCCTTTTCTTCGCTCTGCTTTCACCTTATCGCTTTTCTTTTTTTCTTTCTTCCATCTAATCCTTATCTTCTTTCTCTTTCTACCTCTCCTCTATCTTCTTCCACACAATCTATCTCTTCTCTCTCCTTCCACCTAATCTTTATCTTATCTGTTCTTCCACCTCTTGTCTCTCTCCTTCCACCGAACCCTTATTTTCTCTATCCTTCTACCTTTTCTTTCTCCTTCGACCTATAATCTTTCTGTACTCACTCATTCCAACTTATCCTGCCCTTTTTTCTCTCCTTCCACCAAATCCTGATCTTTTCTCTCCTTCCACCGTATCCTGCTTATTTCTCTCTCCGTCTACCTCTTTTCTCTATCCTGCTACATAATCCTTCTCTTCTCTCTCCTTCCACCTCATCAATCTCTTTTTTCTCTCCCTTCACAATATTTTGCTGTTTTTTTCTCTCATTCAGACTACTTTCTTTGTCCTTTCCACCTTATCCTGGTGTTCTCTCTCGTTCCATCTGTTTTCTCTCTCTTTCATCATAATCCTTTTTCTGCACGCTCCTTCCACCTCTTTTCTCTGTCATTCTACCTGTTTTTTCTCTCCTTCTTCTTAGTCCTTCTCTTCTCTCTACTTTCACGTTATTCTTCTCTTTTTTTCTCCCATCATGTCCTAACAATACAGACCTTCAACTCCAAATGTGTGTATTTCTTTTTATTATAACACATTTTAGGAGAAAAAAATTATTTCTGTTTGCCACCTGCTCTGAGCAGTTTAACTGTAATGTGACCTTTTAAATACCTGAATTGATAGGAGCACGCAGACAACAGTTTTTCTTTGAAAGTTCACCATTTGCTCATTTTACTTGAGAGCAGTTTGATTTTTCACAACATAGCATTTCTGATTCTACAGTGAGGTATTTGTATCAGAATACTGCTTTAAATGTTGAGTAGAGAGAGTGACATGCAGTTTGTCTTTTCACAGAGAGAGAAAGCTACAATGACAACAGTTCCAACAAATCCTCACAATACAGACCTTCAACTCCAAATGAGTGCATTTCTCATTACTATAACTTATTTTAAGAGAAAACAACTTATATTTGTGTGCAAATGAGTTTTCCACTTTACATTACAGCTTAAAGCAGTTTCACTATAATGTGAGCTATTAAATATCTGAATGCTGCCCAGAAATGCATTTTCCCAGTGATAGGAGCACCCTGACAACAGTTTTAGTTTGAAAGTTCACCATTTGCTCAATTCACATGAGAGCAGTTAGATTTTTCACAACGTAGCATTTTTGATTCTGCAGTAAAGCATTTGCGTCAGAATACTGCTTTAAGCTTTTAAAGAGTAGAGAGAGTGACACGCAGTTTGCCGTTTGCAGAAACGTCTTCTCACAGAGAGAGAAAGATACAATGACAACAGTTCCTACAAATCCTCACAAAACAGACATTCATCTCCAGAAGAGTGCATTTCTCATTGTTATAACACATTTTAAGTGAAAAAAACTTATATCTGTGTGTAACTGAGTTTTCCACCTGACATTACAGCTCAAAACAGTTTAACAGTAGTGTGAGCTATTCAATTTCTCATTGCTGTCGAGAAATGCCTTTTCACAGCAAAAGGTGCACCCAGTCAACCGTTTTACTTTGAAAGTTTACTATTTGCTCCTTTCATATGAGAGTTTTGTTTCTCACAACATAGCATTTTTGATTTTACTGTAAGGTATTTGTGTCAGAATACTGCTTTAAGCTTGTAAAGAGTAGAGAGAGTGACATGCAGTTTGCAGTTTGCAGAAACGTCTTTTCACAAAAGAGAGAGGTACAATGACAACAGCTCATACAAATCCTCACAATACAGATCTTCAAGTCTAAATGAGTAAATTTCTCTTTATTATAACATATTTTAAGAGAAAGGAAAAATATTTCTGTGTGTAACTAAGTTTTCCACCTTACGTTATAGCCAAAGCAGTTTTTAACTGTAATGTGAACTACTACATATCTGAATGCTGCCGAAAAATGCATTTTCACAGTGATAGAAGAATCTAGACAACAGTTTTTGTTTAAAAGTTCACCGTTTGCTCAATTCACATTGATTTTTCACAACATAGCATTTTTGATTCTAAAGTAAGGTATTTGTGTCAAAATACTGCTTTAAGCTTTTAAAGAGTAGAGAGAGTGACAGGCAGTTTGCCTTTTGCAGAAACGTCTTATCACAGAGAGAGAAAGATACAATGACAACAGTTCCGAAAAATGCTCACAATACAGACTTTTAACTCCAAAAGAGTGCATTTCTCATTATTATAACACATTTTAAGTGAAAAAAAACTTATATCTGTGTGTAACTGAGTTTTCCACCTGACGTTACAGCTCAAAGCAGTTTAACTGTAATGTGAGCTATTAAATCTCAGAATCCTGCTGAGAAATGCATTTTCTCAGTGAAAGGAGTTCCCAGACAGTTTTAGTTTAAAAGTTCACTGTTTGCTCAATTCACATGAGAGCAGTTAGATTTTTCACAACATAGCATTTTTGATTGTACAGTAAGGTATTTGTATCAGAATACTGCTTTAAGCTTTTAAAGAGTAGAGAGAGTGACACGCAGTTTGCAATTTGCAGAAACGTCTTTTCACAGAGAGATAGGTACACCGACAACAGTTCCAACAAGTCCTCACAGTACAGAGCTTCAACTCCAAATGAGTGCATTTCTGTTATAACACATTTTAAAGTTTTCCATCTTTTATAATTGCTCTAAGCAGTTTAACTGCAATGTGAGCTATTAAACATTTAAATCCTGAATGGAAACGCATTTTCACAGTGATAGAAGCACCCATACGTCAGTTTCAGTTTCGAAGTTAGCCATTTGGTCATTTCACATGAGAGTTTTATTTTTCAAATAAAAAAAGCATTTTTATTCTAAAATAAGTTATTTGTGTCACAATACTGCTTTAAACATTTAAAGAGTAGAGCGAGTGACAAGCACTTTCAGTTTGGAAGTTACAATTTTGGTCATATCACACGTGAGCATTTTTGATAGTAAAGTAAGCTATTTTGTGTTACAATACTGCATTAAGCGTTTAAAAACTAGAGAGAGTGACATCCATTTTACCGTTAACGTCCCTTCAGAGAGAGAGGTACAACAACAACAGTACAGTCCTAGTATAGTTGTGGTACTGCTTTTGACATCATACATTTCAGGTTTATGAATGTTGTTTTGCTAACTATACATGTAATGTTAACTAGCTGACGTTAGTAAAGAAGGCTATGAAAGCTAATATTGTCTGTCAAAGAAAACGTAGCTAAAGTTGCTCTGAATCTTACATAAATAAAGAGGAAATGTACTATACATATTTTTTTTCTCACAAAAAAAGTGAAACAATTAGAAAATGAACAACTGAGCAAGGTAATCGATGAATTTGAGGTGGAAGGAGAGAGAAAAGTGGAGGAAGGAGAGCAGAGGCAGATCTAGAAAAAGGAGGAAAGGGGGGGGCAGAAATTTGTGATGGGTGGCAACATAAGGCAGATATATGTATACTGAATTTTATTACAGTTTGATGACAAATATTATGCACTTACTATTAAAAGGCACTGGGCTGGCATTTACAAACTCATACAGACAAACTTAATCTACAATTGAAATTTCATTTAAGAGGAGATAGAAGTATGGTAACACTAATGTGACAAGACTGTGTCGGCTCTTTTTCTCTATAAATTCCCCCAATCAGCTAATAAGCATTTAGAAATGGTGCATAAAAGAATCCAGCTCCGTAGTCAATAGAAAGGCAGAGTGCAACCTTTATTTCTGCATAAAGTGTACAAAAATAAGGTGAAGACTAAGGCATTACAAATAATGCGTTAGTCTGAGACAGCCAGCACTCTCCCAAAGCAGTCTAAAAAGTATGGCTCTGCCTGGGCCTTATATACTGTCCTTATCTTGCTGTGGTCCCTCCTACGCATATTTCTTTTATCATGATATTTTTCGGTTGTACCCGCTTATGTCAAGATCGGGAGCCCCTTGCTCGTTAACTAAGGAACTTACCCGCTGCACTCGCTTATGTTCTTGCAAGGACATACTTCTTTGCTTATGTTCTTGCAAGGACATACTTCTTTTTCAAGAAAACGCTGACTCTTGGCAGGCTGTTTGTGCTGACTCTTGCAGTACTGCAGAATTTTGGTTTTTTTCCAATCATTGGGTTTTTTCCAATCAGATTACCTCTGATTCACCCCAACCAATCCCCGCCTCATTTGGCAAGGGCTTCTATACCAGTTTGGTCCAGTTTGGGTGTGAAGCAATCTGGCTGTATCATGCTAAGGACATTGTGGCACAATACATACGTAGAATATACAGATAACATATTTTAAAATGTATATAACCATCATTTCCCCCCTTTCGTAACTTTATGTTACGAACAATGTATCAGGGTACTAATATCAGTACATGTGAACACAGTAAGATATATGCTTATATGCGTACAATGTTGTGGAAAACACATCATGTGGATATAGAGTGGTTTAAACAAAAACATTATACTATAAAAGTGAAAAACACCCTAAAAAGTTATGACTGCTAAAACTTATTCATCCCCGGTTTATAACTTCCCGGAGAGGTTCCTTGCACATAGCTTTGATACGATATGGAAAAAGCATAACTAAAACATTAAAAGCAAAAAGCAAAACACATTAAAAGCAATCCTAACATAAAACTAAAATCACTTTTTACAGTAAAAGTAAAAATCACCTTTTACATTTCCCCCCTAGGAACAAACAAAGACAACAAGGAACAATAAGGTGGGGGAATTAAGACTTGTGTAAGGAAGACATGGTAACATATTCGGGGTGATCAGGTGGCTGAAAATCAGGTGGGTGAAAATCATCCGCAAAGAGATCGTCGAGGATGATATGGTCTGGAGGATAGGTCTGGATTGTGGTATTGAAAAATAATAATTGGGGCTGGAACGCAGATTGTAAAGGCCTGCATACATTTCTTTGGACACAGATTTGTCTACTGCCCTGACTATAAGGATGGCAATGGCAAAGGCCTTCCATCTGCCAAACATAGATTCCAGCCAGCCAGTTAAACTGGAGTCGACGCCAGAATTCTCAGCTAGTTCGTTGCGGAGACTCTTCAGATATGATAGGGCTCTGGTGATGCTTCCATCACTGGCAGTATGATTTGGAATGATTGTACAACACGAGTCTACAAACATAGCACATACTCCAACCTCTTTCAGCTAACAACATGTCAAGAGCAACACGATTTTGCCATGACATTAAAGAGGAAGCATGGAGTTGTTCAGCAATGGCGGACAGGGAGTGTAGTTGACAAAGCGCTGTTGATTATAATAGATATAATTTATCCAATCAACATTCTTGTTGAGAGTAACCCACCATAATATGGATTCAAAGCCTGCAGCAATTGGATTTCTTGCCTTAAACTCATCAGGGACCCCCCTTGGGACACCTATAGCGTCAATATAAACTTTGTCATCAAAGCTGGATAGAGGGGTATCACGTCGAACTCTATGTTTATGGGGAGTGGATGCTGGGTTCAAAATGCCTTTGTCCAGTTCCTCTTGTGAAACTGGAACTAGAGTGAAAGGAACAATTTACATTACTCTAACACATAGACCTGTCCAGCCATCATCTAGGGTAACATACAGCCAAGGATCTCCACAAACCCAGTATACGTCTGGGACAGAGACTGTATTATCTTTAAGGGCAAATAAGGGGTGATTTGGTTGCACAAACTCAACAAATGTGTTGGTGTGCGTCTCAAACATACGAGATCCAGTCTGTGAAGGTGAGACAGTCCTGTCTATCATCCAAATTCTTTCACATTGGCCTGTGAAGTTTTTCAGCTCGGGACCTGTGCCAGTTGGTGCATAAAAACAATCAGGGAAAAGTATTGTTAAGCCAAGATGCCAGTACATTGGTTTGATTACCAGTAACAACTGGTGTGGGCATGGGAGAGAAGATTGTCATGTTTTGGTATTTAGAACAAAGGGCGTCACTCTGAAAGTTATGGTACCATGAGTTACCCTTATACATCAGACACCAAAATGGGCACAGGTCACTGGATGAGACATCAAGATTATTATTACATTCAGTAGAGTTAAATGGGACAGGCCAAATTAAAGGGTGTGTGCGCCCTTTTGCACACACCACACAATTGTCTTTTGTGAGAGAGCGGGCCGTGAAGGACATATAAGACATCCAAACATTTGTGACCTGAACAGAGGCGTCTACATTAGGCTGTGTCTTGAGCGTGTTCAATAATGTATAAAGACAATTTGTCACACATCTGGGCAACGGGAATGACATAAATTTGAGAGACACGTTGGTGAAATTTTTGTGTGGCTGGTAGGGATGATCTGTCAATTCTCTCCTTTGGGTTGACAAAATGATAGGCAGGACAACAAGAATTGAAATGACAGTTAAAATCAACAATGTCCATCTTAGGCCACAAAACCCAGGCCACCGAAAAGGGTGCCATGGGCGTCTACATGGGGTTACCATGATGCTGGAAAGGGGTTGAGGATTCACAGGCCGCAGATGATCCTGGAGGGGACTGGTAAGATGACAAGGACGGATCAGAATACGGGTGATAATTCAGATCAAACAAGGATTCGTTCTGCTGAACAGGGAGTCTTGAATGTTTGGCACTCACAGGGCGGATGTTGCGATATTGAACCAGTCCACACTCCGGTATACACGCACTTTGAAACAGGAACCATCAACAAATAGGGTTTGCTCGGTGTCTGGGAGAGGGTCACTGTACATTTTCTCCCTTGGTTTCAGGAAGGTGGAGGTTAGCACCTCGCAGTCATGTGGGGTTCCCTCATCTGGTGTGGTCAGTCTTTCTGCTGGGTTGACCCTATTACACTTGTGAATGGTCAATTCGGGCGCAGAAAGTATAATGTGATACCCAGTTCGTCTGGCATTAGTTAAAACAAATGAATTGGACGTTAATAACGAATGCAATGTATGGTTGGTATACAAATCAACCTTGTGCCTTGGGTGATAGAAGTAGCTTTTTCATAAGCAAAGGCTGCTGCAGCCAAGCCTTGGTAACAAGGGGGCATACCCTGTCCAATTTTGTCAAGCTGGGAACTAAAGTATGCAACTGGCTGATACCCTCCATCAGATGCCTGTGTCAATACGGCATTTGCATACCCACTCTTGGTTGCTACAAACAGTTGAAATGGTTTAGAATAATCTGGGTTTGCTAGTGCTGGAGCAGTACATAAGTCCATTTTTATGGCCTCAAAGGCCTGCAATGCCTCTTCATGCCATTCTAACTGCCCTTTCAAATTTTGCTGGCCTGCTGCTCGAATTAGCCTCCTAAGAGGAGATGTTTTTAGCGCAAAGTCACAAATCCATTGTCTACTGTAGCCTGCCATACCTAAAAAGGTTAGCATTTCAGAGACTGTAGTGGGTCTAGGTGCATTTTTCACTGCTGTGATTGAGTGGATATTGTTGTTGATACGGTAGACGAGCATTTGGTTTGACTTGAATTTCGACTTCACCTCTTGATGTTACTAGGCCTATGTCAGTATTATGTGTTGTCCACAATTTCTCTGGCACTTTAGCTAAAATGTCTTTCTGCTCTTGAGTGAGTGTGTATTGACCAACTGTGAGTGTTCTGTTAACAAGGACCTTTTCTGCAACTGTTCTATCAACTGATTTTACAGCTATCCTATAATAGGAACCATCGGCTGACCTATGTATGAACCTATCGTCAGTCTTCACCCAGTTGATTTCTCTGCATGCCTTCGTCATGCATGTTGGGTAATTGGTCAATCAGGCCTTTAGGATCTAGGAAGGACCATGGGACATAGGTTTGTTCAGGTCCCTTGTAAAGAATGGGATACAGGGTTTTTACAAGCTTTTTCTTTCTTGCCCTTTTTGTCCTTGATACGTCTTGATCGTCTTGGTACATAAGGGTAATCTATTAGTTTTTTCACTTCTTCATCTTCTGATGAGCTTTCAGCAGTGTCACTCTGTTGTTCTTCTTGGTAATTCATCTCTTGTTTTTCTCTTCTCATGTCTTGGGGTAGTGAGCTGGTTTTATGTGGTCTCTGGATCTGGTCTCTTTGTTTATTCAGGATCTTCAGTTCCGTTTCTGTCCGTTTTGCCAGTTCTTCTGTCTCCCTCATCAAAGTGTTGAAATGTGTTTGTTCATCCTCACGTCTGTGTCTTGCATGCTGCTCTGACTCAATCATCAGTTCACCGTGCACTCGTCGAGGGATCATGATGTCAGTGTTTTCTTGCGTTGATTTGGTCATCCAGCCACTTGCTGTGCCTTCTTGTTCATGAGGTGTGCTCTGAATTGAAGGCTTTTGATGCGAACCTCCATTGATATACAGCCATTTGTCATCAGGTGCATTCAGAGTTATTGCTTGGGTGTCATTCTTTAGTGAGTCATCTCTTGTGCACAGGCTGTGTAGTGTCAGCTTGGGTGGACTCGGAGAAACTGCCGTAGATCTCTCAGCCCCCCTCTCGGGCTGCCTCACCTCTTCTCTGGATGGACATGGGGTTGGAGTCCTATAGTGACCCTCAGAGGCTGCAGGTGTGCTTGTGGAGTCTGGTTAATCTTTGACTTTGAACTTGACCATACCTTGCATATCCATCTCCATGTCAGCCTCGGTCCACGTTGTCACTTGCAGTGGGCACTGGGTTGCAGTTGATTCTTTGTCCTTGGAGCCGGGAACATATGGAGGTGGTCGTTCACTCTTGAGTTTGGGGTATAGTCGGGGTCGTTCTGATTGGTCCCCATGTTGCTTGTACAGCTTCTCTTTTTCTTTCAGAAGTGTGGCTTGCTCCATGAAGGCTTTGAGAATGGTCATACATCTTTGCTGCTTGATGTTTTTTCTTGGACATCACCACCTTTTTCCCTTCTAGGTCTGTAACAGTTTGACACAGGTCTTCATCAAAGGTTCCTCTCTTGGGCCACTGATGTGTGAGGTTCTTGGTCAGTTTGTTCCACTTCCGCATAGTCCTCTTTAATGCCACTAAGTCTATGGGTGATGGTTCCCTTTTTTCTTTCTTTGAAGCTTGTGATCCCATCATGTGTGTTACTTAAGTGATAGTGTCTGTGTAATCTAAAAATAATTTGGGTGCTATTAAAGGGTTGCTAACAGACTGTGTAAGTGTGTGTGTTTTAGGTGGGTGCGAGTTAACCTGTGGGTGGGTGTGAGGTGAGTCAGTCCAATGGTCACTGCCTCTGGGTGGAGTTTTCTTTCTCTCGTCCCCTCCTTGGTTTCAGCCAGGAAAGGGTTTGCTATCTGCCCTCTCTCTGTCCCCTGTGGATCACTGGAGACAAAGATCTAATAAAACATTAGATTTAGCATGTTTCTTTTTTTTTTTTTTTTTTTTTTGTTTCATCTATTTTATTAAAATATAGGCTAGCTTTGGTTAATTCTACTGTTTCAATCCTTATCTGTTCTTTTATCATACCAGTGGAGTGCGTGAATAACTAGAAAAATGTTTGAGTAGTTGTCAGACCTTCACACTTCATATATTTTATTGGTCTCTTGCGCTTGGTTAAATGACTAAGACATATGTCCCTTTATTGACTTTTCTTTCTGCTATTCTGGGGTCCAGAGAGGCTGCCCCATTCCAACTAACTTCAGCATGGATCTTATGTACTGTTTCAGCAGTGCGCTTCAGCGCTTCTGTGTGAAACTTCATCCCATTAGTCAAGTCAAGTCAAGTGGGTTTATTGTCATTTCAACTACATACAGAGTACACAGTGAAACGAAACAACGTTCCTCCCGGACCATGGTGCAACATAGACAGTGCATACAAAACACAAGTGCAACACAAACAAACAAGTGCGGACAGACAACACAGTACAGACAGAGGATAATAAATAATGACTGTAGTGTGCAAGTTGTGCAATGTGCGATAAATAATCCCAATTGGATTGAAGCCATCTGCCAAAATCATTGTCGCGGAGCCACGCTCCCACAAAACAGTGCATGTACTAATGGACAGGTAGACTTGTAGCTCCCTACACTGTCTATCCTGAATGTCTGCTGCCACAGATAATGGTTCAAATGATCCCCATGGCAGGTTCTCAAACCCCAATGTGACTCCTGTTGCACTAGAACTAGTCAAGAGTAGATTTAAGACAGGAGTCAATAGTCTTGAGGTCCAAAAACACCTAATTCTCTCAGTTAATCTGAGGTGTGGAAAGACCTCTTCAGCAAGGTCCAGGTTATACCAATCAGTTAACAACCACAATTTATGATTGACAAGCTGCGTTGATTGCCAACGCTCAATGCCTTGCACATTCTTGTATGTTCTCTCTAACCAGAAATGAGTTCAGATCCCCTGCGTTTCAGCTAAAAGCAACTCACTGTCCATGATGTTGCTCTGCTCTACAGGACAAATACAATTTTACACACACCACCTTGTGTGTTCTAACACAATATAACCGTTAATATTCCTTCGTAGAGCCTTTATTCAAGCAGACACATACAATAATACCCTTACAGTACACATGCGTTATCATCTACAGTTACCTCTGTAACCGTTATAGGTCATGGCCACATGTAGCTCCTACAGTTATATCTTTTAGTACTTCTGTATATAACAGCCAATACTCTTTAACCCAACCTGGTGCTTACTAACCATCAACAAAATTTACTATACATCCATCAACATGCCTTCTAAGGCTTTTTAAGTATCAATTGATATAGGATACACATTACTGGGCTTGTGGGCCTGCAAGACCAGCTCTGGTTCCGTATATCTCTAATTATCTATATCCAATAAACTTCAAGTTATGCTTTGTCACTTTATTCCCTCTCCTGATACATGTTAGGATCTTAACAACAACACGGACAAAGGTCCTTAAAGGTATTATATCAATAGAGACCACAGTATAAGAGATAATAATACTATTGCCTGTGCCTCCCATTATCTTTTAAACTTCATTAAACATTTTAAACAAGAAAATTCAAGAATAGCAAGCACTTAGCAAAAGAAAACACAATTAAAACATGTCCTAAACAATATTTAGGACAGACAAAAACTTGTAACATATACTTTGGTACCAATATTACTTGTGCACTTTTTTCTTTTTCTTCTCTAGGCCTTTTTCTTTAATGGCTTTATCTCTGAGGGTTATTCCCTTAACCCTTTTTTTCTCTCTGCCGGCTTTTCTCTATGCCGTTTTATCATCACTTTTTTATTTGGTTTTCTGAATATTACTCCTTTTTCTGTGGTTTTCTAGAAGTTATTTACTTTTTATTTGGTTTTCTGAAGAGTTTTACTCCTTTTTTGAGGTTTTCTAGAAGTTATTTACTTTTTATTTGGTTTTCTAATAACAGTTATCAGCATTTCTCATTGACTCGGAGCCAGATATACTGAAAGCTGAACACCACTGAAGCCTGTGGACAGCCAGGCCCTATCCCCCCTTAAGCAGATTTTTGAATACAAAGATCGGCTTACCTTAAAGATGAAATGGGCGCGCTAAAGGACAGGAGGAGAGGAACAGGCCGGGCACAGGTGCGGTGTCAGTCAAACAGGACGCAAGGCGCGTAGAGCGAAGCCAACCAACGGGCCACCAAAATGTCGGCTCTTTTTCTCTATAAATTCCCCCAATCAGCTAATAAGCATTCAGAAATGGTGCATAAAAGAATCCAGCTCCGTAGTCAATAGAAAGGCAGAGTGCAACCTTTATTTCTGCATAAAGTGTACAAAAATAAGGTGAAGACTAAGGCATTACAAATAATGCGTTAGTCTGAGACAGCCAGCACTCTCCCAAAGCAGTCTAAAAAGTATGGCTCTGCCTGGGCCTTATATACTGTCCTTATCTTGCTGTGGTCCCTCCTACGCATATTTCTTTTATCATGATATTTTTCGGTTGTACCCGCTTATGTCAAGATCGAGAGCCCCTTGCTCGTTAACTAAGGAACTTACCCGCTGCACTCGCTTATGTTCTTGCAAGGACATACTTCTTTGCTTATGTTCTTGCAAGGACATACTTCTTTTTCAAGAAAACGCTGACTCTTGGCAGGCTGTTTGTGCTGACTCTTGCAGTACTGCAGAATTTTGTTTTTTTTCCAATCATTGGGTTTTTTCCAATCAGATTACCTCTGATTCACCCCAACCAATCCCCGCCTCATTTGGCAAGGGCTTCTATACCAGTTTGGTCCAGTTTGGGTGTGAAGCAATCTGGCTGTATCATGCTAAGGACATTGTGGCACAATACATACGTAGAATATACAGATAACATATTTTAAAATGTATATAACCATCAACTGGTGATGAGTGGTAGATATATGAGTGAAAGTATACAGTCTTTGGCTGTGTCAGAGTGGCAGCATTGCAGGCAGCATTTGCACAAATAGAAACTATCCAAAGAAAAACGTACCCATTAAGATCTATGGACTAAGCTGTACTAAGGTAAGCATGAATACATTGGGAAAAAAATGTGTCATGGTACTCAAACAATATACTGGACATTGCTTTTAACGTGTACTCAGATTCTCCCCATTTGTCCCCAAGTACCTTGAATGGATTTATACTGTATATTTAAAAGAAAAGACATTTAAAAACAAAAATAAGAACAATACGCTTATCTTACTCTTTTCTACCTCTTTTCTCTCTCCTTACAAGTAATCCTTCTCCTCTGTCTTTTTACCTAATTCACTCTTTCTGCCTAATCATTCTCTCTCTCCTTCCACCTCTTTTCTCTTATCTCTCCTTCCACCTAATCCTACTCTCTCTCTTTTTCCCCAATTTATCCTGCTCAACTGTCTCTCCTTCCACCTCTTTTCTTTCTCCTTTTCCAATTCTTATCTCTCTCCTTCCACCTAATCGTTCTCTTCTGTCTCATTCCACCTCCTTTCTCTCCTTCCCCCTAATCCTTCTGTTTCTCTTTCCAACTATTTTCTCTCACCTTCCACCTAATCTTTCTCTTCTCTCTCCTTCTACATCTCTTTTCTTCTCCTTCCACCGTATCCATCTGTTTTTTCTCTACCTTTACCTTATCCTGCTCTTTCCCCTGTCCTTCAACATTTTTTCTGTTACCTTCACCTAATCCTTCTCTTCTCTTCTTCCACCTCTTCTTTATCTACTTTCACCAAATCCTTCTCTTCTCTCTCCCTCCACCTTATCCTTGTTTTATCTCTACTTCCACCTTATTCTGATCTTCTCACTCTCCTTTCACCTCTTTTCTCTCTCCTTCCACCTAGTCTTTATTTTATCTCTTCTTACACCTCTTGTCTCTCTCCTTCCACCTAATCCGTATCTTCTCTATCCTTCTACCTTTTCTCTCTCCTTGCAACTACTCCTTATCTACTCTCTCCTTCCAATTTATCCTGCTATTCTCGTTCTCTTTCCATCTAATCCTTATCTTCTCTCTCCTTCCAACTATTCTTTCTCTCCTCTCTCTCCTGCTACCCATTTTTTTCTTTGCGTCCACCTAATCCTTCGCTTCTCTCTTTTTCCACCTTTCAATCTTTTTTTTTTCTCTTCTTTCACATTATTTTGCTGTTTTTCCCTCATTCAGCCTCCTGTCTCTGTCTCTCTCTTTCCATCTGTTTTCTCTCTTCTTCAACATAATCCTTTTCTTCTCTCTCCTTACACCTCTTTTCTCTGTCCTTCTGCCTAATCCTTTTCTGCATGTTTCTTCCACCTCTTTTTTCTCTCTTTCTTCCTAATCCTTCTCTTCTCTCTACTTCCACATTATCATTCTTTTTTTTTCTTCCTTCATTTTGTCCTGCTCTTCCCTCTCTTCTTTAACCTCTCTTCTTTTTTCTCTCCTTCCACCTAAAAGCTTTATCTTATCTCCTCTTCCACCTCTTGTCTCTCTCCTTCCACCTAATCTTAATCTTCTCTATCTTTCTACCTTTTCTCTCGTCTTCAAACTACTCCTGCTATTCTCTCTCTCCTACCACCACTTTTCTCTATACTTCCAACTATTCTTTCTCTCCTCTCTCTCCTGACACCCCTTTTCTCTTTCTGTCCCCCTAATCCTTTCTTCTCTTCTCTTTCCATGCACCTCTTTTCCCTCTCCTTCCATCTTATCCTTCTATTCTCTGTCACGCTAACTTTTCTCTCTCTTCTTCCACTCAATACTTTTTTTCTCTCTCCCGCCACCTCATCCTACTCTTCTCTCTCTCCTTCCACCCAATTTTTCCTTTGTCTCTCCTTCCAATTTATCCTGCTCTTCTCTCCCCTCCCATCTAATCCTTCTCTTCTCTTTTCTTTCCACCTAATCATTTTCATCTCTCTCTACTTTCACATAATCCTTCTCTTCTCTCTATTCCCACCTTATCATTCTCTTTTTTCTCTCCCTTCACCTAATCATTCTCTTTCTCCCTCAACCTCTCTTTCTCTCTCCTTCCACCCAGTCCTCCATTTCTTATAATTCTTCTCTTATATCTTATTCCATCAAATACTTCTCTCTTCTCTCTCTCTCTTTGCACCTAATCCTTCTCTTCTGTTTCCTTCCACATAATCTTTCTCTTATTTCTGCTTCCACTACTTTTTTCTCTACTTCCAACCATTCTTTCTCTCCTTTCTCTCCTGCCACCCGTTTTCTCTTTCTGTCCACCTAATCCTTCTCTTCTCTCTTTTTCCACCCCTTTTCTCTCTCCTTCCACCTAATCCCTCTCTACTCTCTCCTTCCAACTAATCCTACTTTTTTCTCTCTCCGTCTACCTCTTTTATCTCTCCTTCCACCTAATCCTTATCTTCTCTCTCCTTTCAGCAATTTTCTCACTTCTTCCACCTAATCCTTCTCTTTGCTCTCCTTCAACCTAATCCTTCTTAACTTTTTGCTTCCAATTTATCCTGCTCTTCTCTCTTTCCTTCCACCTAATCCTTCTCTTCTTTCTCCTTCCACATCATCCTGCTCCTCTTTCTCTCTTTGCACCTAATCCTTCTCTTCTGTTTCGTTCCACATAATCTTTCTCTTATTTCTGCTTCCACCACTTTTTTTTCTCTACTTCCAACTATTCTTTCTCTCCTTTCTCTCCTGTCACCCATTTTCTCTTTCCGTCCACCTAATCCTTCTCTTCTCTCTTCTTCCCTCTCTTTTCTCTCTTCTTCCAACTAGTCCTTCTCTACTCTCTTTTTCTACCTCTTGTCTCTCTCCTTGCATCTGTTTTCTCTGCCCTTCTACCTAATCCTTTTCTTCTCTCTCCTTTCACCTTATCACTCTTTTTTCTCTGCCTTCACATTGTTTTGCTGTTTTTTCTTTCATTCAGCCTGCTTTCTCCCTCCTTCCACCTCTTTTCTCTTTCCTTCTGCCTAATCCTTTTCTGCCCGCTCCTTACACCTCTCATTCTACCTTTTTTTTCTCTCCTTCTTCCTTCTCTCTACTTCCACATTATCGTTCTCTTTTTTCTCCCTTCATTTTGTCCTGCTCTTCCCTCTTTTCTTTAACCTCTCTTCTTTTTTTCTCTTCTTCCACCTTCTTCCATTCTTGTTCTCTCACCTTCTACCTAATCTTTATCTTATCTCTTCTTCCACATCTTGTCTCTCTCCTTCTACATAATTCTTTTCTTTTCTCTCTCTCTCTCCTTTCACCTCTTTTCTCTCTCCTTCCACCTCATCATTCTTTTCTTGCTTTTCTTCCACCCAATTTCTTCTTTGTCTCTCCCTCCAATTTATTGTGCTCTTCTTCCTCTCCTACCACCTTATCTCTCTCTGCTTCCACTTTATCCTGCTCTTCTTTCCCCTTCCATCTAATACTTCTCTTCTCTTTCCTTCCACCTTGTCATTTTCTCCTATCTCTACTTTCACCTAATCCTTCTCTTCTCTCTATTCTCTTCTCTCTCTCTATTATGATTCTCTTTTTTCTCTCTCTTCACCTAAATCATTTTCATCTCTCTCCTTCCACCCAATCCGTCTCCTCTCTCTCCTTTCACCAAATCCTTCTTTTCTCTCTCCTTCCATCTAATCCTTCTCTTCTGACTCCTTCTAGCTAATCTTTCTCTTATGTCTTTTTCCATCTAATCCTTATATCCTCTCTCTTTCTTTCTCTCCGCTCTCCTTCTACCCAGTCCTTCATTTCTTTTGTCTTCCATCTAATCCTTATTTTCTTGCTCCTTCCACCACATAATTGCTCCTTGCATCTCTTTTCTCTGTCCTTCCACCTAATCCTTCTCTTCGCTCTGCTTTCACCTTATCGCTTTTCTTTTTTTCTTTCTTCCATCTAATCCTTATCTTCTTTCTCTTTCTACCTCTCCTCTATCTTCTTCCACACAATCTATCTCTTCTCTCTCCTTCCACCTAATCTTTATCTTATCTGTTCTTCCACCTCTTGTCTCTCTCCTTCCACCGAACCCTTATTTTCTCTATCCTTCTACCTTTTCTTTCTCCTTCGACGTAATCCTTCTGTACTCTCTCATTCCAACTTATCTTGCCCTTTTTTCTCTCCTTCCACCAAATCCTGATCTTTTCTCTCCTTCCACCGTATCCTGCTTATTTCTCTCTCCGTCTACCTCTTTTCTCTATCCTTCTACATAATCCTTCTCTTCTCTCTCCTTCCACCTCATCAATCTCTTTTTTCTCTCCCTTCACAATATTTTGCTGTTTTTTTCTCTCATTCAGCCTACTTTCTTTGTCCTTTCCACCTTATCCTGGTGTTCTCTCTCGTTCCATCTGTTTTCTCTCTCTTTCATCATAATCCTTTTTCTGCACGCTCCTTCCACCTCTTTTCTCTGTCATTCTACCTGTTTTTTCTCTCCTTCTTCTTAGTCCTTCTCTTCTCTCTACTTCCACGTTATTCTTCTCTTTTTTTCTCCCATCATGTCCTAACAATACAGACCTTCAACTCCAAATGTGTGTATTTCTCTTTATTATAACACATTTTAGGAGAAAAAAATTATTTCTGTTTGCCACCTGCTCTGAGCAGTTTAACTGTAATGTGACCTTTTAAATACCTGAACTGATAGGAGCACGCAGACAACAGTTTTTCTTTGAAAGTTCACTGTTTGCTCATTTTACTTGAGAGCAGTTTGATTTTTCACAACATAGCATTTCTGATTCTACAGTAAGGTATTTGTATCAGAATACTGCTTTAAATGTTGAGTAGAGAGAGTGACATGCAGTTTGTCTTTTCACAGAGAGAGAAAGATACAATGACAACAGTTCCAACAAATCCTCACAATACAGACCTTCAACTCCAAATGAGTGCATTTCTCATTTCTCATTATAATTGTGTGCAAATGAGTTTTTCACTTTACATTACAGCTAAAAGCTGTTTCACTGTAATGTGAGCTATTAAATATCTGAATGCTGCCGAGATATGCATTTTCCCAGTGATAGGAGCACCCTGACAACAGTTTTAGTTTGAAAGTTCACCATTTGCTCAATTCACATGAGAGCAGTTAGATTTTTCACAACGTAGCATTTTTGATTCTGCAGTAAGGCATTTGCGTCAGAATACTGCTTTAAGCTTTTAAAGAGTAGAGAGAGTGACACGCAGTTTGCCGTTTGCAGAAACGTCTTCTCACAGAGAGAGAAAGATACAATGACAACAGTTCCTACAAATCCTCACAAAACAGACATTCATCTCCAGAAGAGTGCATTTCTCATTATTATAACACATTTTAAGTGAAAAAAACTTATATCTGTGTGTAACTGAGTTTTCCACCTGACATTACAGCTCAAAACAGTTTAACAGTAGTGTGAGCTATTCAATTTCTCATTGCTGTCGAGAAATGCATTTTCACAGCAAAAGGTGCACCCAGTCAACCGTTTTACTTTGAAAGTTCACTATTTGCTCCTTTCATATGAGAGTTTTGTTTCTCACAACATAGCATTTTTGATTTTACTGTAAGGTATTTGTGTCAGAATACTGCTTTAAGCTTGTAAAGAGTAGAGAGAGTGACATGCAGTTTGCCGTTTGCAGAAACGTCTTTTCACAAAAGAGAGAGGTACAATTACAACAGCTCCTACAAATCCTCACAATACAGACCTTCAAGTCTAAATGAGTAAATTTCTCTTTATTATAACACATTTTAAGAGAAAGAAAAAATATTTCTGTGTGTAACTAAGTTTTCCACCTTACGTTATAGCCAAAGCAGTTTAACTATAATGTGAACTACTACATATCTGAATGCTGCCGAAAAATGCATTTTCACAGTGATAGGAGAATCTAGACAACAGTTTTTGTTTAAAAGTTCACCTTTTGCTCAATTCACATTGATTTTTCACAACATAGCATTTTTGATTCTACAGTAAGGTATTTGTGTCAAAATACTGCTTTAAGCTTTTAAAGAGTAGAGAGAGTGACAGGCAGATTGCCTTTTGCAGAAACGTCTTATCACAGAGAGAGAAAGATACAATGACAACAGTTCCGAAAAATGCTCACAATACAGACTTTCAACTCCAAAAGAGTGCATTTCTCATTATTATAACACATTTTAAGTGAAAAAAAACTTATATCTGTGTGTAACTGAGTTTTCCACCTGACACTACAGCTCAAAGCAGTTTAACTGTAATGTGAGCTATTAAATATCTGAATGCTGCCGGGAAATGTATTTTCTCAGTGATAGGAGTTCCCAGACAACCGATTTAGTTTTAAAGTTCACTGTTTGCTCAATTCACATAAGAGCAGTTTGATTTTTCACAACATAGTATTTTTGATTCTACAGTAAGGAATTTGTGTCAGAAAAATGCTTTAAGCTTTTATAGAGTAGAGAAAGTGACACGCAGTTTGCCGTTTACAGAAACGTATTTTCACAGAGAAAGAAAGATACTTTAACAACATTTCCAAAAAATGCTCACAATACAGACCTTGAGTGCCTTTCTCATTATTATAACACATTTTAAGTGAAAACAAACTTTTATCTGTGTGTAACTGGGTTTTCCACCTGACATTACAGCTCAAAGAATTTTTATGGTAATGTGAGCTATTAAATATCTGAATGCTGCTGAGAAATGCAATTTCACAGTTATAGAAGCACCCAGAAAACAGTTTTAATTTGAAAGTTCACCATTTTGCTCATTTCAAATGAGAGCAGTTTTGTTTCTCACAACATAGCATTTTTGATTCTACAGTAAGGTATTTGTATCAGAATACTGCTTTAAACTTGTAAAGAGTAGAGAGAGTGACACGCCGTTTGCAGAAACGTCTTTTCACAGAGAGAGAAAGATACAATATGACAACAGTTCCAACAAATCCTCACAATACAGGCCTTCAACTCCAAATGAGTGCATTTCTCATTACTATAACTTATTTTAAGAGAAAACAACTTATATCTGTGTCTTACTGAGTTTTCCAATTTACCTTACAGCTCAAAGCAGTTTCACTGTAATGTGTGCTATTAAATCTCAGAATTCTGCCGAGAAATGCATTTTCTCAGTGAAAGGAGTTCCCAGACAACAGTTTTAGTTTAAAAGTTCACCGTTTGCTCAATTCACATGAGAGCAGTTAGACTTTTCACAACATAGCATTTTTGATTGTACAGTAAGGTATTTGTATCAGAATACTGCTTTAAGCTTTTAAAGAGTAGAGAGAGTGACACGCAGTTTGCAATTTGCAGAAACGTCTTTTCACAGAGAGATAGGTACACCGACAACAGTTCCAACAAGTCCTCACAATACAGAGCTTCAACTCCAAATGAGTGCATTTCTATTATAACACATTTTAAAGTTTTCCATCTTTCATAATTGCTCTAAGCAGTTTAAATGCAATGTGAGCTATTAAACATTTAAATCCTGAATGGAAACGCATTTTCACAGTGATAGAAGCACCCATACGTCAGTTTCAGTTTCGAAGTTAGCCATTTGGTCATTTCACATGAGAGTATTATTTTTCAAAGCAAAGCATTTTTTTTCTAAAATAAGTTATTTGTGTCACAATACTGCTTTAAACATTTAAAGAGTATAGCGAGTGACATGCACTTTCAGTTTGGAAGTTACAATTTTGGTCATATCACACGTGAGCATTTTTGATAGTAAAGTAAGCTATTTTGTGTTACAATACTGCATTAAGCGTTTAAAAACTAGAGAGATTGACATCCATTTTACCGTTAATGTCCCTTCAGAGAGAGAGGTACAACAACAACAGTACAGTCCTAGTATAGTTGTGGTACTGCTTTTGACATCATACATTTCAGGTTTATGAATGTTGTTTTGCTAACTATACATGTAATGTTAACTAGCTGACGTTAGTAAAGTAGGCTATGAAAGCTAATATTGTCTGTCAAAGAAAACGTAGCTAAAGTTGCTCTGAATCTTACATAAATAAAGAGGAAATGTACTATACATATTTTTTTTTCACAAAAAAAGTGAAACAATTAGAAAATGAACAACTGAGCAAGGTAATCGATGAATTTGAGGTGGAAGGAGAGAGAAAAGTGGAGGAAGGAGAGCAGAGGCGGATCTAGAAAAAGGAGAAAAGGGGAAGGCAGGAATTTGTGATGGGTGGCAATATAAGGCAGATATATGTATACTGAATTTTATTACAGTTTGATGATAAATATTATGCACTTACTATTAAAAGGCACTGGGCTGGCATTTACATTCTCATACAGACAAACTTAATCTACAATTGAAATTTCATTTAAGAGGAGATAGAAGTATGGTAACACTAATGTGACAAGACTGGTGATGAGTGGTGGATATATGAGTGAAAGTATACAGTCTTTGGCTGTGTCAGAGTGGCAGCATTGCAGGCAGCATTTGCACAAAAAGAAACTATCCAAAGAAAAACGTACCCATTAAGATTTATGGACTAAGCTGTACTAAGGTAAGCATGAATACACTGGGAAAAAAATGTGTCATGGTACTCAAACAATATACTGGACATTGCTTTTAATGTGTACTCAGATTCTCCCCATTTGTCCCCAAGTATCTTGAATGGATTTATAGTGTATATTCAAAAGAAAAGACATTTAAAAACAAAAATAAGAACAATACGCTTATCTTACTCTTCTCTACCTCTTTTCTCTCTCCTTACAACTAATCCTTCTCCTCTGTCTTTTTACCTAATTCACTCTTTCTGCCTAATCATTCTCTCTCTCCTTCCACCTAATCCTACTCTCTCTCTTTTTCCCCAATTTATCCTGCTCAACTGTCTCTCCTTCCACCTCTTTTCTTTCTCCTTTTCCAATTCTTATCTCTCTCCTTCCACCTAATCGTTCTCTTCTGTCTCATTCCACCTCCTTTCTCTCCTTCCCCCTAATCCTTCTGTTTCTCTTTCCAACTATTTTCTCTCACCTTCCACCTAATCTTTCTCTTCTCTCTCCTTCAACATCTCTTTTCTTCTCCTTCCACCGTATCCATCTGTTTTTTCTCTACCTTTACCTTATCCTGCTCTTTCCCCTGTCCTTCAACATTTTTTCTGTTACCTTCACCTAATCCTTCTCTTCTCTTCTTCCACCTCTTCTTTATCTACTTTCACCAAATCCTTCTCTTCTCTCTCCCTCCACCTTATCCTTGTTTTATCTCTACTTCCACCTCATTCTGATCTTCTCACTCTCCTTTCACCTCTTTTCTCTCTCCTTCCACCTAGTCTTTATTTTATCTCTTCTTATACCTCTTGTCTCTCTCCTTCCACCTAATCCGTATCTTCTCTATCCTTCTACCTTTTCTCTCTCCTTGCAACTACTCCTTATCTACTCTCTCCTTCCAATTTATCCTGCTATTCTCGTTCTCTTTCCACCTAATCCTTATCTTCTCTCTCCTTCCAACTATTCTTTCTTTCCTCTCTCTCCTGCTACCCATTTTTTTCTTTCCGTCCACCTAATCCTTCGCTTCTCTCTTCTTCCACCTTTCAATCTCTTTTTTCTCTTCCTTCACATTATTTTGCTGTTTTTCTCTCATTCAGCCTCCTGTCTCTGTCTCTCTCTTTCCATCTGTTTTCTCTCTTCTTCAACATAATCCTTTTCTTCTCTCTCCTTACACCTCTTTTCTCTGTCCTTCTGCCTAATCCTTTTCTGCATGTTTCTTCCACCTCTTTTTTCTCTCCTTCTTCCTAATCCTTCTCTTCTCTCTACTTCCACATTATCATTCTTTTTTTTTCTTCCTTCATTTTGTCCTGCTCTTCCCTCTCTTCTTTAACCTCTCTTCTTTTTTCTCTCCTTCCACCTAAAAGCTTTATCTTATCTCCTCTTCCACCTCTTGTCTCTTTCCTTCCACCTAATCTTAATCTTCTCTATCTTTCTACCTTTTCTCTCCTCTTCAAACTACTCCTGCTATTCTCTCTCTCCATGCACCTCTTTTCCCTCTCCTTCCATCTTATCCTTCTATTCTCTGTCACGCTAACTTTTCTCTCTCTTCTTCCACTCAATACTTTTTTTCTCTCTTACGCCACCTCATCCTACTCTTCTCTCTCTCCTTCCACCCAATTTTTCCTTTGTCTCTCCTTCCAATTTATTCTGCTCTTTTTCCTCTCCTACCACCTTATCTCTCTCTCTTCCTCCACTTTATCCTGCTCTTCTCTCCCCTTCCATCTAATCCTTCTCTTCTCTTTTCTTTCCACCTAATCATTTTCATCTCTCTCTACTTTCACATAATCCTTCTCTTCTCTCTATTCCCACCTTATCATTCTCTTTTTTCTCTCCCTTCACCTAATCATTCTCTCTCTCCCTCAACCTCTCTTTCTCTCTCCTTCCACCCAGTCCTCCATTTCTTATAATTTTTCTCTTATATCTAATTCCATCAAATACTTCTCTCTTCTCTCTCTCTTTGCACCTAATCCGTCTCTTCTGTTTCCTACCACATAATCTTTCTCTTATTTCTGCATCCACCCCTTTTCTCTCTCCTTCCACCTAATCCCTATCTACTCTCTCCTTCATAAACCTGAAATGTATGATGTCAAAAGCAGTACCACAACTATACTAGAACTGTACTGTTGTCGTTGTAACTCTCTCTCTGAAGGGACGTTAACGGTAAAATGGATGTCACTCTCTCTAGTTTTTAAACGCTTAATGCAGTATTGTAACACAAAATAGCTTACTTTACTATCAAAAATGCTCACGTGTGATATGACCAAAATTGTAACTTCCAAACTGAAAGTGCTTGTCACTCGCTCTACTCTTTAAATGTTTAAAGCAGTATTGTGACACAAATACCTTATTTTAGAATAAAAATGCTTTGCTTTGAAAAATAAAACTCTCACGTGAAATGACCAAATGGCTAACTTCGAAACTGAAACTGACGTATGGGTGCTTCTATCACTGTGAAAATGCGTTTCCATTAGGGATTTAAATGTTTAATAGCTCACATTGCAGTTAAACTGCTTAGAGCAATTATAAAAGATGGAAAACTTTAAAATGTGTTATAATAGAAATGTACTCATTTGGAGTTTAAGCTCTGTATTGTGAGGACTTGTTGGAACTGTTGTCGGTGTACCTATCTCTCTGTGAAAAGACGTTTCTGCAAATTGCAAATTGTGTGTCACTCTCTCTACTCTTTAAAAGCTTAAAGCAGTATTCTGATACAAATACCTTACTGTACAATCAAAAATGCTACGTTGTGAAAAATAAAACTGCTTTCATGTGAAATCAGCAAACGGTGAACTTTGAAACAAAAACTGTTGTCTGGGAACTCCTATCACTGAGAAAATGCATTTCTCAGCAGCATTCAGACATTTAAAAGATCACATTACCATAAAAATGCTTTGAGCTGTAATGTCAGGTGGAAAACCCAGTTACACACAGATAAAAGTTTTTTTTCACTTAAAATGTGTTATAATAATGAAAAATGCACTCTTTTGGAATTCAAGGGTCTGTATTGTGAGCATTTTTTGGAACTGTAGTCATTGTATCTTTCTCTCTCTGTGAAAAGACGTTTCTGCAAACAGTAAACTGCGTGTCACTCTCTCTACTCTTTAAAAGCTGTAAAGCAGTATTCTGATGCAAATGCCTTACGTTGTGCTACGTTGTGAAAAATCTAACTGCTCTCATGTGAATTGAGCAAATGGTGAACTTTTAAACTAAAACTGTTGTCTGGGAACTCCTTTCACTGAGAAAATGCATTTCTCGGCAGGATTCTGAGATTTAATAGCTCACATTACAGTGAAACTGCTTTGAGCTGTAAGGTAAAGTGGAAAACTCAGTAAGACACAGATATAAGTTGTTTTCACTTAAAATAAGTTATAGTAATTTGGTTGGAGTTGAAGGCCTGTATTGTGAGGATTTGTTGGAACTGTTGTCATATTGTATCTTTCTCTCTCTGTGAAAAGACGTTTCTGCAAACGGCAAACTGCGTGTCACTCTCTCTACTCTTTACAAGCTTAAAGCAGTATTCTGATACAAATACCTTACTGTAGAATCAAAAATGCTATGTTGTGAGAAACAAAACTGCTCTCATTTGAAATTAGCAAAATGGTGAACTTGAAAACTAAAACTGTTGTCTAGGTGCTTCAACCACTGTGAAATTGCATTTCTCGGCAGCATTCAGATATTTAATAGCTCACATTACAGTTAAACTGCTTAAAGATATTATTAAAGGTTGAAAACTCGGTTACACACTGAACAAAGTTTTTTTTTCTCTTAAAATGAGTTATAATAAAGAGAAATGCTCTAATTTGGACTTGAAGATCTGGATTGTGAGGATTTGTAGGAGCTGTTGTCGTTCTACCTCTCTCTGTTTGTGAAAAGACGTTTCTGCAAACGGCAAACTGCATGTCACTCTCTCTACTCTTTACAAGCTTAAAGCAGTATTCTGATACAAATACCTTACAGTAAAATAAAAAATTCTATTTTGTGAGAAAAAAACTGCTCTCATATATGAAAGGAGCAAATATTGAACTTTCAAAGTAAAACGGTTGACTGGTTGCTCCTTTTGCTGTTAAAATGCATTTCTGGACAGCAATGAGACATTTAATTGCTCACAATACTGTTAAACTGCCTTGAGCTGTAACGTAAGATGGAAAACTCTGTGACACACAGAATACGTTTTCTTTCTCTTAAAATGTGTTATAATAAAGAGAAATGAACTCATTTGGACTTGAAGGTCTGGATTGTGAGCATTGTTTGGAACTGTTGTCATTGTATCTTTCTCTCTCTGTAAAAAGACGTTTCTGCAAAAGACAATCTGCGTGTCACTCTCTCTACTCTTTAAAAGCTTAAAGCAGTATTCTGACACAAATTGCTTACTGTAGAATCAAAAATGCTACGTTGTGAAAAATCAAACTGCTTTCATGTGAAATGAGCAAACGGTGAACTTTGAAACTAAAACTGTTGTCTGGGAATTCCTATCACTGAGAAAATGCATTTCTCAGCAGCATTTAGATATGTAATAGCTCACATTACCATAAAAATGCTTTGAGCTGTAATGTCAGGTGGAAAACCCAGTTACACACAGATAAAAGTTTTTTTTCACTTAAAATGTGTTATAATAATGAGAAATACACTCTTTTGGAATTCAAGGTCTGTATTGTGAGCATTTTTTGGAACTGTTGTCATTGTATCTTTCTCTCTCTGTGAAAAGACGTTTCTGCAAATGGCAAACTGCCTGTCGCTCACGCTACTCTTTAAAAGCTTAAAGCAGTATTCTGACACAAATACCTTACTGTAGAATCAAAAATGCTACGTTGTGAAAAATCAAACTGCTCTAATGTGAATTGAGCAAACTGTGAACTTTGAAACTAAAACTGTTGTCTAGATTCTTCTATCACTGTGAAAATGCATTTTTTGGCAGCATTCAGATATGTAGTAGTTCACATTACAGTTAAACTGCTTTGGCTATAACGTAAGGTGAAAAACTTAGTTACACACAGAACTATTTTTTCTTTCTCTTAAAATGTGTAATAATAAAGAGAAATTTACTCATTTAGACTTGAAGATCTGTATTGTGAGGATTTGTAGGAGCAGTTGTCATTGTACCTCTCTCTTTTGTGAAAAGACGTTTCTGCAAACGGCAAACTGCATGTCACTCTCTCTACTCTTTACAAGCTTAAAGCAGTATTCTGACACAAATACTTTACAGTAAAATCAAAAATGCTATGTTGTGAGAAACAAAACTGCTCTCATATGAAAGGAGCAAATAGTGAACTTTCAAAGTAAAACGGTTGACTGGGTGCACCTTTTGCTGTGAAAATGCATTTCTCGACAGCAATGAGAAATTTAATAACTCACAATACTGTTAAACTGCTTTGAGCTGTAATGTCAGGTGGAAAACTCAGTTAAACACAGATATAAGTTTTTTTCCCTTAAAATGTGTTATAATAATGAATAATGCACTCTTCTGGAGATGAATGTCTGTATTGTGAGGATTTGTAGGACCTGTTGTCATTGTATCTTTCTCTCTCTGTGAGAAGACGTTTCTGCAAATGGCAAACTGCGTGTCACTCTCTCTACTCTTTAAAAGCTGTAAAGCAGTATTCTGACGCAAATGCCTTACGTTGTGCTACGTTGTGAAAAATCTAACTGCTCTCATGTAAATTGAGCAAATGGTGAACTTTCAACCTAAAACTGTTGTCAGGGTGCTCCTATCTCTGGGAAAATGCATATCTCGGAAGCATTCAGATATTTAATAGCTCACATTACAGTGAAACTGCTTTGAGCTGTAATGTAAAGTGGAAAACTCACTTACACACAGATATAAGTTGTTTTCTCTTAAAATAAGTTATAGTAATGAGAAATGCACTCATTTGGAGTTGAAGGTCTGTATTGTGAGGATTTGTTGGAACTGTTGTCATTGTATCTTTCTCTCTCTGTGAAAAAAAAATGCGTGTCACTCTCTCTACTCAACATTTAGAGCAGTATTCTGATACAAATACCTTACTGTAGAATCAAAAATACTGTGTTGTGAGAAACAAAACTGCTCTCATTTGAAATGTGCAAAATGGTGAACTTTCAAACTAAAACTGTTGTCTAGGTGCTTCTACCACTGTGAAAATGCATTTTTCGGCAGCATTCAGATATGTAATAGTTCACATTACAGTTAAACTGCTTTGAGCTATAACGTAAGGTGGAAAACTTAGTTACACACAGAAATACTTTTTCTTTCTCTTAAAATGAGTTATAATAAAGAGAAATGCACTCATTTGGAGTTGAAGCTCTGTATTGTGAGGATTTGTTGGAACTGTTGTCGGTGTATCTCTCTCTGTGTGAAAAGACGTTTCTGCTCTTTAAAGCTATTATTAAAGGAGGAAGACTCAGTTACACAGTGAAAAAGGTTTTTTTCTCTCTTATAATGTGTTATAATAAGGAGAAATGCATTCATTTGGAGTTAAAGGTCTGTATTGTGAGGATTTGTTGGAACTGTTGTCGTTGTATCTCTCTCTTTGTGAAAAGACGTTTCTGCAAATTGCAAACTGCGTGTCACTCTCTCTACTCTATGAAAGCTCAAAGCAGTATTCTAAAACAAATACCTTACTGTAGAATCAAAAATGCTAAGTTGTGAAAAATCAAACTGCTCTCATGTAAAATGAGCAATTGGTCAACTTACAAACTAAAACTGTTTTCTGTGTGCTTCTATCACTGTGAAAATGCATTTCTCGGCAGCATTAGGATATTTATTAGCTCACAATACAGTTAAACTCCTTAAAGCTATTATTTAAGGTTGAAAACTCAGTTACACACTGAAAAATGTTTTTTCTTTCTCTTAAAATGAGTTATAATAAAGAGAAATGCACTCATTTGGAGTTGAAGCTCTGTATTGTGAGGATTTGTTGGAACTGTTGTCGGTGTATCTCTCTCTGTGTGAAAAGACGTTTCTGCAAACGGCAAACTGCGTATCACTCTCTCTACTATTTAAAAGCTTAAAACAGTATTCTGATACAAAAACCTCACTGTAGAATCAAAAATACTGTGTTGTGAGAACCAAAACTGCTCTCATTTGAAATGAGCAAAATGGTGAACTTTCAAACTAAAACTGTTGTCTAGGTGCTTCTACCACGATGAAAATGCATTTTCCGGCAGCATTCAGATATGTAATAGTTCATATTACAGTTAAACTGCTTTGAGCTATAACGTAAGGTGGAAAACTTAGTTACACACAGAAATGCTTTTTCTTTCTCTTAAAATGTGTTCTAATAAAGAGAAATTCACTCATTTGGACTTGAAGCTCTGTATTGTGAGGATTTGTAGGAGCTGTTGTCTTTGTACCTCTCTCTTTGTGAAAAGACGTTTCTGCAAACGGCAAACAGCATGTCGCTCTCTCTACTCTTTAAAAGCTTAAAGCAGTATTCTGATACAAAAACCTTACAGTAAAATCAAAAATGCTATGTTGTGAGAAAGAAAACTGCACTCATATGAAAGGAGCAAATAGTGAACTTTCAAAGTAAAACTGTTGACTGGGTGCTCCTTTTGCTGTGAAAATGCATTTCTCGACAGCAATGAGAAATTTAATAGCTCACATTACAGTTACACTCCTTAAAGCTATGATGAAAGGTGGAAAACTTAGTTACACGCTGAAAGATTTTTTTTTCTTTCTCTTAAAATGTGTTATAATAAAGAGAAATGCATTCATTTGGAGTTTGAAAAATCAAACTGTTCTCATGTAAAATGAGCAATTTGTCAACTTTCAAACTAAAACTGTTTTCTGTGTGCTTCTATCACTGTGAAAATGCATTTCTCGGCAGCATTTAGATATTTATTAGCTCACAATACAGTTAAACTCCTTAAAGCTATTATTTAAGTTTGAAAACTCAGTTACACACTGAAAAACGTTTTTTCTTTCTCTTAAAATGAGTTATAATAAAGAGAAATGCACTCATTTGGAGTTGAAGCTCTGTATTGTGAGGATTTGTTGGAACTGTTGTTGGTGTATCACTCTCTCTGTGAAAAGACGTTTCTGCAAACGGCAAACTGCGTGTCACTCTCTCTACTATTTAAAAGCTTAAAACAGTATTCTGATACAAAAACCTCACTGTAGAATCAAAAATATTGTGTTGTGAGAAACAAAACTGCTCTCATTTGAAATGAGCAAAATGGTGAACTTTCAAACTAAAACTGTTGTCTAGGTGCTTCTACCACGGTGAAAATGCATTTTTCGGCAGCATTCAGATATGTAATAGTTCACATTACAGTTAAACTGCTTTGAGCTATAACGTAAGGTGGAAAACTTAGTTACACACAGAAATACTTTTTCTTTCTCTTAAAATGTGTTCTAATAAAGAGAAATTCACTCATTTGGACTTGAAGGTCTGTATTGTGAGGATTTGTAGGAGCTGTTGTGGTTGTACCTCTCTCTTTGTGAAAAGACGTTTCTGCAAACGGCAAACAGCATGTCGCTCTCTCTACTCTTTAAAAGCTTAAAGCAGTATTCTGATACAAATACCTTACAGTAAAATCAAAAATGCTATGTTGTGAGAAACAAAACTGCACTCATATGAAAGGAGCAAATAGTGAACTTTCAAAGTAAAACTGTTGACTGGGTGCTCCTTTTGCTGTGAAAATGCATTTCTCGACAGCAATGAGAAATTTAGTAGCTCACATTACAGTTACACTCCTTAAAGCTATGATGAAAGGTGGAAAACTTAGTTACACGCTGAAAGATTTTTTTTTCTTTCTCTTAAAATGTGTTATAATAAAGAGAAATGCATTCATTTGGAGTTTGAAAAATCAAACTGTTCTCATGTAAAATGAGCAATTGGTCAACTTTCAAACTAAAACTGTTTTCTGTGTGCTTCTATCACTGTGAAAATGCATTTCTCGGCAGCATTCAGATATTTATTAGCTCACAATACAGTTAAACTCCTTAAAGCTATTATTTAAGGTTGAAAACTCAGTTACACACTGAAAAATGTTTTTCTTTCTCTTAAAATGACTTATAATAAAGAGAAATGAACTCATTTGGAGTTGAAGCTTTGTATTGTGAGAATTTGTTGGAACTGTTGTCGGTGTATCTCTCTCTCTGTGAAAAGACGTTTCTGCAAACGGCAAACTGCGTGTCACTCTCTCTACTCTTTACAAGCTTAAAGCAGTATTCTGACACAAATACCTTACAGTAAAATCAAAAATGTTATGTTGTGAGAAACAAAACTGCTCTCATATTAAAGGAGCAAATAGTGAACTTTCAAAGTAAAACGGTTGACTGGGTGCACCTTTTGCTGTGAAAATGCATTTCTGGACAGCAATGAGAAATTTAATAACTCACACTACTGTTAAACTGCTTTGAGTTGTAATGTCAGGTGGAAAACTCAGTTACACACAGATATAAGTTTTAAAATGTGTTATAATAATGAAAAAGGCACTCTTTTGGAATTTAAGGTCTGTATTGTGAGCATTTTTCGGAACTGTTGTCATTGTATCTTTCTCTCTCTGTGAAAAGACAAACTGCGTGTCACTCTCTCTACTCAACATTTAAAGCAGTATTCTGATACAAATACCTTACTGTAGAATCAGAAATGCTACGTTGTGAAAAATCAAACTGCTCTCAAGTAAAATGAGCAAACGGTGAACTTTCAAAGAAAAACTGTTGTCTGCGTGCTCCTATCACTGTGAAAATGCATTTCTCGGCAGCATTCAGGTATTTAAAAGGTCACATTACAGTTAAACTGCTCAGAGCAGGTGGCAAACTGAAATAAGTTTTTTCTCCTAAAATGTGTTATAATAAAGAGAAATACATGCATTTGGAGTTGAAGGTCTGTATTGTTAGGACATGATGGGAGAAAAAAAGAGAAGAATAACGTGGAAGTAGAGAAAAGAGAAGCACTAAGAAGAAGGAGAGAAAAAACAGGTAGAATGAGAGAGAAAAGAGGTGGAAGGAGCGTGCAGAAAAAGGATTATGATGAAAGAGAGAGAAAACAGATGGAACGAGAGAGAACACCAGGATATGGTGGAAAGGACAAAGAAAGTAGGCTGAATGAGAGAAAAAAACAGCAAAATAATGTGAAGGGAGAGAAAAAGAGATTAATGAGGTGGGAGGAGAAAGAAGAGAAGAATTATGTAGAAGGACAGAGAAAAGAGGTAGACGGAGAGAGAAATAAGCAGGATATGGTGGAAGGAGAGAAAAGATCAGGATTTGGTGGAAGGAGAGAAAAAAGGGCAGGATAAGTTGGAATGAGAGAGTACAGAAGGATTAGGTCGAAGGAGAAAGAAAAGGTAGAAGGATAGAGAAAATAAGGGTTCGGTGGAAGGAGAGAGACAAGAGGTGGAAGAACAGATAAGATAAAGATTAGGTGGAAGGAGAGAGAAGAGATAGATTGTGTGGAAGAAGATAGAGGAGAGGTAGAAAGAGAAAGAAGATAAGGATTAGATGGAAGGAAGAAAAAAAGAAAAGCGATAAGGTGAAAGCAGAGCGAAGAGAAGGATTAGGTGGAAGGACAGAGAAAAGAGATGCAAGGAGCAAGTATGTGGTGGAAGGAGCAAGAAAATAAGGATTAGATGGAAGACAAAAGAAATGAAGGACTGGGTGGAAGGAGAGAGGAGAGAAAGAAAGAGAGAGGATATAAGGATTAGGTGGAAAAAGACATAAGAGAAAGATTAGCTAGAAGGAGTCAGAAGAGGATTTGGTGAAAGGAGAGAGAGGAGACGGATTAGGTGGAAGGAGAGAGATGAAAATGATTTAGGTGAAGGGAGAGAAAAAAGAGAATCATAATAGAGAGAGAGAAGAGAATAGAGAGAAGAGAAGGATTAGGTGAAAGTAGAGATAGGAGAAAATGACAAGGTGGAAGGAAAGAGAAGAGAAGTATTAGATAGAAGGGGAAAGAAGAGCAGGATAAAGTGGAAGCAGAGAGAGATAAGGTGGTAGGAGAGGAAGAAGAGCACAATAAATTGGAGGGAGAGACAAAGAAGAAATTGGGTGGAAGAAAAGCAAGAAAAGAATGATGAGGTGGAAGGAGAGAGAAAAGAGGTGAAAGGTGAGAGAGAGAGAGAAAAGAAAAGAATTATGTAGAAGGAGAGAGACAAGATGTGGAAGAAGAGATAAGATAAAGATTAGGTAGAAGGTGAGAGAACAAGAATAAGGTGGAAGAAGAGAAAAAAAGAAGAGAGGTTAAAGAAAAGAGGAAAGAGCAGGACAAAATGAAGGGAGAAAAAAAGAGAACGATAATGTGGAAGTAGAGAGAAGGAAGAAGGAGAGAAAAAAGAGGTAGAATGAGAGGTGTAAGGAGCATGCAGAAAAGGTTTAGGCAGAAGGAAAGAGAAAAGAGGTGGAAGGAGGGAGAAAGGAGGCTGAATGAAAGAAAAAACAGCAAAACAATGTGAAGGCAGAGAAAAAAGAGTGATAAGGTGAAAGGAGAGAGAAGAGAAGGATTAGGTAGAAGGGCAGAGAAAACAGATGCAAGGAGAGAGACAAGAGGTAGAAGGAGAGAGTAGAGAAGGACTAGTTGGAAGAAGAGAGAAAAGAGAGGGAAGAAGATAGAAGAGAAGGATTAGGTGGACGGAAAGAGAAAATGGGTGGCAGGAGAGAAAGAAGAGAAAGAATAGTTGGAAGTAGAGAAAAAAAAGTGGTGGAAGCAGAAATTTTAAGAGAAAGATTATGTGGAACGAAACAGAAGAGAAGGATTACGTGCAAAGAGAGAACGAGGAGCAGGATAATGTGGAAGGAGAAAGAGGAGAAGGATTAGGTGGAAGGAAAGAGAGAAGAGCAGGATAAATTGGAGGGAGAAAGTTAAGAAGGATTAGGTTGAAGGAGAGCAAAGAGAAGGATTAGGTGGAAGAAGTGAGAAAATTGCTGAAAGGAGAGAGAAGATAAGGATTAGGTGGAAGGAGAGATAAAAGAGGTAGACGAGAGAGAAAAAAAGCAGGATAAGTTGGAAGGAGAGAGTAGATAGGGATTAGGTGGAAGGAGAGAGAAAAGGGGTGGAAAAAGAGAGAAGAGAAGGATTAGGTGGACAGAAAGAGAAAACGGGTGGCAGGAGAGAAAGGAGAGAAAGAATGGTTGGAAGTAGAGAAAAAAGTAGTGGAAGCAGAAATAAGAGAAAGATTATGTGGTAGGAAACAGAAGAGAAGGATTAGGTGCAAAGAGAGAGAGAAGAGAGAAGTATTTGATGGAATAAGATATAAGATAAGAATTATAAGAAATGGAGGACTGGGTGGAAGGAGAGAGAAAGAGAGGTTGAGGGAGAGAGAGAATGATTAGGTGAAGGGAGAGAAAAAAGAGAATGATAAGGTGGGAATAGAGAGAAGAGAAGGATTATGTGAAAGTAGAGAGAGATGAAAATGATTAGGTGGAAAGAAAAGAGAAGAGAAGGATTAGATGGAAGGGGAGAGAAGAGCAGGATAAAGTGGAGGAAGAGAGAGAGATAAGGTGGTAGGAGAGGAAAAAGAGCAGAATAAATTGGAAGGAGAGACAAAGGAAAAATTGGGTGGAAGGAGAGAGAGAAGAGTAGGATGAGGTGGCGGGAGAGAGAAAAAAGTATTGAGTGGAAGAAGAGAGAGAAAAGTTAGCGTGACAGAGAATAGAAGGATAAGGTGGAAGGAGAGGGAAAAGAGGTGCATGGAAAGAGAAGAGAAGAAAGGATTAAGGGGACGGAAAGAGAAAAGGGGTGTCAGGAGAAAGAGGAGAGAAAGAATAGTTGGAAGTATAGAAAAGTGGTGGTAGGAGAGAGAGAATAGCAGGAGTAGTTTGAAGAGGAGAGAAAAGGTAGAAAGAAGAGAAGATTAAGATTAGGTGGAAGGAGAGAGACAAGAGGTGGAAGAGGAGATAAGATAAAGCTTTTAGGTGGAAGGAGAGAAAAAAGAAGAGAGGTTAAAGAAGAGAGGGAAGAGCAGGACAAAATGAAGGAAGAAAAAAAAGAATGATAATGTGGAAGTAGAGAGAAGAGAAGGATTAGAAAGAAGGAGAGAAAAAAGAGGTGGAAGAAACATGCAGAAAAGGATTAGGCAGAAGGACAGAGAAAAGAGGTGAAAGGAGAGAGAAGAAAAGTATTATGTTGAAGAAGAGAGAAAACAGATGGAAAGAGAGAGACAGAGACAGGAGGCTGAATGAGAGAAAAACAGCAAAATAATGTGAAGGAAGAGAAAAAAGAGATTGAAAGGTGGAAGAAGAGAAGCGAAGGATTAGGTGGACGGAAAGAGAAAATGGGTAGCAGGAGAGAGAGGAGAGAAAGAATAGTTGGAAGGAGAGAGTAGATAAGGAGTAGTTGCAAGGAGAGAGAAAAGGTAGAAGGATAGAGAAGATACAGATTAGGTGGAAGGAGAGAGACAAGAGGTCTAAGAAGAGATAAAATAAAGACTAGGTGGAAGGAGAGAGAAAAAAGTGGTGGAAGCAGAAATAAGAGAAAGATTATGTGGAACGAAACAGAAGAGAAGGATTAGGTGCAAAGAGAGAAAGAGGAGCAGGAGAGTGAGAAGATCAGAATAAGGTGGAAGTAGAGATAAAACAAGGATAAGGTGGAGGGAGAGAGAAGAGAAGGATTTGGTGAAGGTAACAGAAAAAATGTTGAAGGACAGGGGAAAGAGCAGGATAAGGTAAAGGTAGAGCAAAAAACAGATGGATACAGTGGAAGGAGAAGAAAAGAGATGTAGAAGGAGAGAGAAGAGAAAGATTAGGTGGAAGGTGAGAGAAAATAGTTGGAAAGAGAAACAGAAGGATTAGGGGGAAGGAGAGAAAGGAGGTGGAATGAGACAGAAGAGAACGATTAGGTGGAAGGAGAGAGATAAGAATTGGAAAAGGAGAAAGAAAAGAGATGGAAGGAGAGACAGTTGAGCAGGATAAATTGGGGAAAAAGAGAGAGAGAATGATTAGGCAGAAAGAGTGAATTAGGTAAAAAGACAGAGGAGAAGGATTACTTGTAAGGAGAGAGAAAAGAGGTAGAGAAGAGTAAGATAAGCGTATTGTTCTTATTTTTGTTTTTAAATGTCTTTTCTTTTGATTATACAGTATAAATCCATTCAAGATACTTGGGGACAAATGGGGAGAATCTGAGTACACATTAAAAGCAATGTCCAGTATATTGTTTGAGTACCATGACACATTTTTTCCCCAGTGTATTCATGCTTACCTTAGTACAGCTTAGTCCATAGATCTTAATGGGTACGTTTTTCTTTGGATAGTTTCTTTTTGTGCAAATGCTGCCTGCAATGCTGCCACTCTGACACAGCCAAAGACTGTATACTTTCACTCATATATCTACCACTCATAACCAGTCTTGTCACATTAGTGTTACCATACTTCTATCTCCTCTTAAATGAAATTTCAATTGTAGATTAAGTTTGTCTGTATGAGTTTGTAAATGCCAGCCCAGTGCCTTTTAATAGTAAGTGCATAATATTTATCATCAAACTGTAATAAAATTCAGTATACATATATCTGCCTTATGTTGCCACCCATCACAAATTCCTGCCCCCCCTTTCCTCCTTTTTCTAGATCCGCCTCTGCTCTCCTTCCTCCACTTTTCTCTCTCCTTCCACCTCAAATTCATCGATTACCTTGCTCAGTTGTTCATTTTCTAATTGTTTCACTTTTTTTGTGAGAAAAAAAATTTGTATAGTACATTTCCTCTTTATTTATGTAAGATTCAGAGCAGCTTTAGCTACGTTTTCTTTGACAGACAATATTAGCTTTCATAGCCTACTTTACTAACGTCAGCTAGTTAACATTACATGTATAGTTAGCAAAACAACATTCATAAACCTGAAATGTATGATGTCAAAAGCAGTACCACAACTATACTAGGACTGTACTGTTGTTGTTGTACCTCTCTCTCTGAAGGGACGTTAACGGTAAAATGGATGTCACTCTCTCTAGTTTTTAAACGCTTAATGCAGTATTGTAACACAAAATAGCTTACTTTACTATCAAAAATGCTCACGTGTGATATGACCAAAATTGTAACTTCCAAACTGAAAGTGCTTGTCACTCGCTCTACTCTTTAAATGTTTAAAGCAGTATTGTGACACAAATAACTTATTTTAGAATAAAAATGCTTTGCTTTGAAAAATAAAACTCTCACGTGAAATGACCAAATGGCTAACTTCGAAACTGAAACTGACGTATGGGTGCTTCTATCACTGTGAAAATGCGTTTCCATTCAGGATTTAAATGTTTAATAGCTCACATTGCAGTTAAACTGCTTAGAGCAATTATAAAAGATGGAAAACTTTAAAATGTGTTATAATAGAAATGCACTCATTTGGAGTTTTGAAGCTCTGTATTGTGAGGATTTGTTGGAACTGTTGTCGGTGTACCTATCTCTCTGTGAAAACGGAAAAACTGCCACTTTCTCTACTCTTTGAAAGCTTAAAGCAGTATTCTGATACAAATACCTTACTGTAGAATCAAAAATGCTATGTTGTGAAAAATCCAACTGCTCTCATGTGAAAAGACCGAATGATTAATTATGAAACTAAATCTGTTGTCTGCACGCTTCAATTAATTTAAAAATGCAATTCTCGGCAGCATTCACATACTAATGAGTCACATTACAGTTAAACTCTTTAAAGCTATTATTAAAGGAGGAAGACTCAGTTACACAGTGAAAAAGGTTTTTTTCTCTCTTATAATGTGTTATAATAAGGAGAAATGCATTCATTTGGAGTTGAAGGTTTGTATTGTGAGGATTTGTTAGAACTGTTGTCGTTGTACCTCTCTCTCTTTGTGAAAAGACGTTTCTGCAAATTGCAAACTGCGTGTCACTCTCTCTACTCTATGAAAGCTCAAAGCAGTATTCTAAAACAAATACCTTACTGTAGAATCAAAAATGCTAAGTTGTGAAAAATCAAACTGCTCTCATGTAAAATGAGCAATTGGTCAACTTTCAAACTAAAACTGTTTTCTGTGTGCTTCTATCACTGTGAAAATGCATTTCTCGGCAGCATTCAGATATTTATTAGCTCACAATACAGTTAAACTCCTTAAAGCTATTATTTAAGGTTGAAAACTCAGTTACACACTGAAAAATGTTTTTTCTTTCTCGTAAAATGAGTTATAATAAAGAGAAATGCACTCATTTGGAGTTGAAGCTCTGTATTGTGAGGATTTGTTGGAACTGTTGTCGGTGTATCTCTCTCTCTGTGAAAAGACGTTTCTGCAAACGGCAAACTGCGTGTCACTTTCTCTACTATTTAAAAGCTTAAAACAGTATTCTGATACAAAAACCTCACTGTAGAATCAAAAATACTGTGTTGTGAGAAACAAAACTGCTCTCATTTGAAAAGAGCAAAATGCTGAACTTTCAAACTAAAACTGTTGTCTAGGTGCTTCTATCAGCATTCAGATATGTAATAGTTCACATTACAGTTAAACTGCTTTGAGCTATAACGTAAGGTGGAAAACTCAGTTACACACAGAAATACTTTTTCTTTCTCTTAAAATGTGTTCTAATAAAGAGAAATTCACTCATTTGGACTTGAAGGTCTGTATTGTGAGGATTTGTGGGAGCTGTTGTCGGTGTATCTCTCTCTCTTTGAAAAGACGTTTCTGCAAACGGCAAACTGCTTGTCACTCTCTCTACTATTTAAAAGCGTAAAACAGTATTCTTATACAAAAACCTCACTGTAGAATCAAAAATACTGTGTTGTGAGAAACAAAACTGCTCTCATTTGAAAAGAGCAAAATGGTGAACTTTCAAACTAAAACTGTTGTCTAGGTGCTTCTATCACTGTGAAAATGCATTTCTCGGCAGCATTCAGATATTTATTAGCTCACAATACAGTTAAACTCCTTAAAGCTATTATTTAAGGTTGAAAACTCAGTTACACACTGAAAAATGTTTTTTCTTTCTCTTAAAATGAGTTATAATAAAGAGAAATGCACTCATTTGGAGTTGAAGCTTTGTATTGTGAGGATTTGTTGGAACTGTTGTCGGTGTATCTCTCGCTCTGTTAAAAGACGTTTCTGCAAACGGCAAACTGCGTGTCACTCTCTCTACTATTTAAAAGCTTAAAACAGTATTCTGATACAAAAACCTCACTGTAGAATCAAAAATACTGTGTTGTGAGAAACAAAACTGCTCTCATTTCAAATGAGCAAAATGGTGAACTTTCAAACTAAAACTGTTGTCTAGGTGCTTCTACCACGGTGAAAATGCATTTTTCGGCAACATTCAGATATGTAATAGTTCACATTACAGTTAAACTGCTATGAGCTATAACGTAAGGTGGAAAACTTAGTTACACACAGAAATACTTTTTCTTTCTCTTAAAATGTGTTATAATAAAGAGAAATTCACTAATTTGGACTTGAAGGTCTGTATTGTGAGGATTTGTAGGAGCTCTTGTCGGTGTATCTCTCTCTCTTTGAAAAGACGTTTCTGCAAACGGCAAACTGCTTGTCACTCTCTCTACTATTTAAAAGCGTAAAACAAAACGCTTTTTGTTTTTCTTATACAAAAACCTCACTGCAGAATCAAAAATACTGTGTTGTGAGAAACAAAACTGCTCTCATTTGAAAAGAGCAAAATGGTGAACTTTCAAACTAAAACTGTTGTCTAGGTGCTTCTATCACTGTGAAAATGCATTTCTCGGCAGCATTCAGATATTTATTAGCTCACAATACAGTTAAACTCCTGAAAGCTATTATTTAAGGTTGAAAACTCAGTTACACACTGAAAAATGTTTTTTCTTTCTCTTAAAATGAGTTATAATAAAGAGAAATGCACTCATTTGGAGTTGAAGCTCTGTATTGTGAGGATTTGTTGGAACTCTTGTCGGTGTATCTCTCTCTCTGTGAAAAGACGTTTCTGCAAACTGCGTGTCACTCTTTCTACTATTTAAAAGCTTAAAACAGTATTCTGATACAAAAACCTCACTGTAGAATCAAAAATACTGTGTTGTGAGAAACAAAACTGCTCTCATTTGAAATGTGCAAAATGGTGAACTTTCAAACTAAAACTGTTGTCTAGGTGCTTCTACCACGGTGAAAATGCATTTTTCGGCAGCATTCAGATATGTAATAGTTCACATTACAGTTAAACTGCTTTGAGCTATAACGTAAGGTGGAAAACTCAGTTACACACAGAAATACTTTTTCTTTCTCTTAAAATGTGTTCTAATAAAGAGAAATTCACTCATTTGGACTTGAAGGTCTGTATTGTGAGGATTTGTGGGAGCTGTTGTCGGTGCATCTCTCTCTCTTTGAAAAGACGTTTCTGCAAACGGCAAACTGCTTGTCACTCTCTCTACTATTTAAAAGCGTAAAACAGTATTCTTATACAAAAACCTCACTGTAGAATCAAAAATACTGTGTTGTGAGAAACAAAACTGCTCTCATTTGAAAAGAGCAAAATGCTGAACTTTCAAACTAAAACTGTTGTCTAGGTGCTTCTATCACTGTGAAAATGCATTTCTCGGCAGCATTCAGATATTTATTAGCTCACAATACAGTTAAACTCCTGAAAGCTATTTTTTAAGGTTGAAAACTCAGTTACACACTGAAAAATGTTTTTTCTTTCTCTTAAAATGAGTTATAATAAAGAGAAATGCACTCATTTGGAGTTGAAGCTCTGTATTGTGAGGATTTGTTGGAACTCTTGTCGGTGTATCTCTCTCTCTCTGTGAAAAGACGTTTCTGCAAACGGCAAACTGCGTGTCACTCTTTCTACTATTTAAAAGCTTAAAACAGTATTCTGATACAAAAACCTCACTGTAGAATCAAAAATACTGTGTTGTGAGAAACAAAACTGCTCTCATTTGAAATGAGCAAAATGGTGAACTTTCAAACTAAAACTGTTGTCTAGGTGCTTCTATCACTGTGAAAATGCATTGCTCGGCAGCATTCAGATATTTATTAGCTCACAATACAGTTAAACTCCTTAAAGCTATTATTTAAGGTTGAAAACTCAGTTACACACTGAAAAATGTTTTTTCTTTCTCTTAAAATGAGTTATAATAAAGAGAAATGCACTCATTTGGAGTTGAAGCTTTGTATTGTGAGGATTTGTTGGAACTGTTGTCGGTGTATCTCTCGCTCTGTTAAAAGACGTTTCTGCAAACGGCAAACTGCGTGTCACTCTCTCTACTATTTAAAAGCTTAAAACAGTATTCTGATACAAAAACCTCACTGTAGAATCAAAAATACTGTGTTGTGAGAAACAAAACTGCTCTCATTTCAAATGAGCAAAATGGTGAACTTTCAAACTAAAACTGTTGTCTAGGTGCTTCTACCACGGTGAAAATGCATTTTTCGGCAACATTCAGATATGTAATAGTTCGCATTACAGTTAAACTGCTTTGAGCTATAACGTAAGGTGGAAAACTTAGTTACACACAGAAATACTTTTTCTTTCTCTTAAAATGTGTTATAATAAAGAGAAATTCACTAATTTGTACTTGAAGGTCTGTATTGTGAGGATTTGTAGGAGCTCTTGTCGGTGTATCTCTCTCTCTCTTTGAAAGACGTTTCTGCAAACGGCAAACTGCTTGTCACTCTCTCTACTATTTAAAAGCGTAAAACAAAACGCTTTTTGTTTTTCTTATACAAAAACCTCACTGCAGAATCAAAAATACTGTGTTGTGAGAAACAAAACTGCTCTCATTTGAAAAGAGCAAAATGGTGAACTTTCAAACTAAAACTGTTGTCTAGGTGCTTCTATCACTGTGAAAATGCATTTTTCGGCAGCATTCAGGTATGTAATAGTTCATATTACAGTTAAACTGCTTTGAGCTATAACGTAAGGTGGAAAACTTAGTTACACACAGAAATACTTTTTCTTTCTCTTAACATGTGTTCTAATAAAGAGAAATTCACTCATTTGGACTTGAAGGTCTGTATTGTGAGGATTTGTGGGAGCTGTTGTCGGTGTATCTCTCTCTCTTTGAAAAGACGTTTCTGCAAACGGCAAACTGCTTGTCACTCTCTCTACTATTTAAAAGTGTAAAACAGTATTCTTATACAAAAACCTCACTGTAGAATCAAAAATACTGTGTTGTGAGAAACAAAACTGCTCTCATTTGAAAAGAGCAAAATGGTGAACTTTCAAACTAAAACTGTTGTCTAGGTGCTTCTATCACTGTGAAAATGCATTTCTCGGCAGCATTCAGATATTTATTAGCTCACAATACAGTTAAACTCCTGAAAGCTATTATTTAAGGTTGAAAACTCAGTTACACACTGAAAAATGTTTTTTCTTTCTCTTAAAATGAGTTATAATAAAGAGAAATGCACTCATTTGGAGTTCTAGCTCTGTATTGTGAGGATTTTTTGGAACTCTTGTCGGTGTATCTCTCTCTCTGTGAAAAGACGTTTCTGCAAACGGCAAACTGCGTGTCACTCTTTCTACTATTTAAAAGCTTAAAACAGTTTTCTGATACAAAAACCTCACTGTAGAATCAAAAATACTGTGTTGTGAGAAACAAAACTGCTCTCATTTGAAAAGAGCAAAATGGTGAACTTTCAAACTAAAACTGTTGTCTAGGTGCTTCTATCACTGTGAAAATGCATTTTTCGGCAGCATTCAGGTATGTAATAGTTCATATTACAGTTAAACTGCTTTGAGCTATAACATAAGGTGGAAAACTTAGTTACACACAGAAATACTTTTTCTTTCTCTTAAAATGTGTTCTAATAAAGAGAAATTCACTCATTTGGACTTGAAGGTCTGTATTGTGAGGATTTGTGGGAGCTGTTGTCGGTGTATCTCTCTCTCTTTGAAAAGACGTTTCTGCAAACGGCAAACTGCTTGTCACTCTCTCTACTATTTAAAAGTGTAAAACAGTATTCTTATACAAAAACCTCACTGTAGAATCAAAAATACTGTGTTGTGAGAAACAAAACTGCTCTCATTTGAAAAGAGCAAAATGGTGAACTTTCAAACTAAAACTGTTGTCTAGGTGCTTCTATCACTGTGAAAATGCATTTTTCGGCAGCATTCAGGTATGTAATAGTTCATATTACAGTTAAACTGCTTTGAGCTATAACGTAAGGTGGAAAACTTAGTTACACACAGAAATACTTTTTCTTTCTCTTAACATGTGTTCTAATAAAGAGAAATTCACTCATTTGGACTTGAAGGTCTGTATTGTGAGGATTTGTGGGAGCTGTTGTCGGTGTATCTCTCTCTCTTTGAAAAGACGTTTCTGCAAACGGCAAACTGCTTGTCACTCTCTCTACTATTTAAAAGTGTAAAACAGTATTCTTATACAAAAACCTCACTGTAGAATCAAAAATACTGTGTTGTGAGAAACAAAACTGCTCTCATTTGAAAAGAGCAAAATGGTGAACTTTCAAACTAAAACTGTTGTCTAGGTGCTTCTATCACTGTGAAAATGCATTTCTCGGCAGCATTCAGATATTTATTAGCTCACAATACAGTTAAACTCCTGAAAGCTATTATTTAAGGTTGAAAACTCAGTTACACACTGAAAAATGTTTTTTCTTTCTCTTAAAATGAGTTATAATAAAGAGAAATGCACTCATTTGGAGTTCTAGCTCTGTATTGTGAGGATTTTTTGGAACTCTTGTCGGTGTATCTCTCTCTCTGTGAAAAGACGTTTCTGCAAACGGCAAACTGCGTGTCACTCTTTCTACTATTTAAAAGCTTAAAACAGTTTTCTGATACAAAAACCTCACTGTAGAATCAAAAATACTGTGTTGTGAGAAACAAAACTGCTCTCATTTGAAAAGAGCAAAATGGTGAACTTTCAAACTAAAACTGTTGTCTAGGTGCTTCTATCACTGTGAAAATGCATTTTTCGGCAGCATTCAGGTATGTAATAGTTCATATTACAGTTAAACTGCTTTGAGCTATAACATAAGGTGGAAAACTTAGTTACACACAGAAATACTTTTTCTTTCTCTTAAAATGTGTTCTAATAAAGAGAAATTCACTCATTTGGACTTGAAGGTCTGTATTGTGAGGATTTGTGGGAGCTGTTGTCGGTGTATCTCTCTCTCTTTGAAAAGACGTTTCTGCAAACGGCAAACTGCTTGTCACTCTCTCTACTATTTAAAAGTGTAAAACAGTATTCTTATACAAAAACCTCACTGTAGAATCAAAAATACTGTGTTGTGAGAAACAAAACTGCTCTCATTTGAAAAGAGCAAAATGGTGAACTTTCAAACTAAAACTGTTGTCTAGGTGCTTCTATCACTGTGAAAATGCATTTCTCGGCAGCATTCAGATATTTATTAGCTCACAATACAGTTAAACTCCTGAAAGCTATTATTTAAGGTTGAAAACTCAGTTACACACTGAAAAATGTTTTTTCTTTCTCTTAAAATGAGTTATAATAAAGAGAAATGCACTCATTTGGAGTTCTAGCTCTGTATTGTGAGGATTTTTTGGAACTCTTGTCGGTGTATCTCTCTCTCTGTGAAAAGACGTTTCTGCAAACGGCAAACTGCGTGTCACTCTTTCTACTATTTAAAAGCTTAAAACAGTTTTCTGATACAAAAACCTCACTGTAGAATCAAAAATACTGTGTTCTGAGAAACAAAACTGCTCTCATTTGAAATGAGCAAAATGGTGAACTTTCAAACTAAAACTGTTGTCTAGGTGCTTCTACCACGGTGAAAATGCATTTTTCGGCAGCATTCAGATATGTAATAGTTCACATTACAGTTAAACTGCTTTGAGCTATAACGTAAGGTGTAAAACTTAGTTACACACAGAAATACTTTTTCTTTCTCTTAAAATGTGTTCTAATAAAGAGAAATTCACTCATTTGGACTTGAAGGTCTGTATTGTGAGGATTTGTGGGAGCTGTTGTCGGTGTATCTCTCTCGCTGTGAAAAGACGTTTCTGCAAACGGCAAACTGCGTGTCACTCTCTCTACTATTTAAAAGCTTAAAACAGTATTCTGATACAAAAACCGCACTGTAGAATCAAAAATACTGTGTTGTGAGAAACAAAACTGCTCTCATTTGAAATGAGCAAAATGGTGAACTTTCAAACTAAAACTGTTGTCTAGGTGCTTCTACCACGGTGAAAATGCATTTTTCGGCAGCATTCAGATATGTAATAGTTCACATTACAGTTAAACTGCTTTGAGCTATAACGTAAGGTGTAAAACTTAGTTACACACAGAAATACTTTTTCTTTCTCTTAAAATGTGTTCTATTAAAGAGAAATTCACTCATTTGAACTTGAAGGTCTGTATTGTGAGGATTTGTGGGAGCTGTTGTCGGTGTATCTCTCTCTTTGAAAAGACGTTTCTGCAAACGGCAAACTGCTTGTCACTCTCTCTACTATTTAAAAGTGTAAAACAAAATGCTTTTTGTTTTTCTTATACAAAAACCTCACTGTAGAATCAAAAATACTGTGTTGTGAGAAACAAAACTGCTCTTATTTGAAAAGAGCAAAATGGTGAACTTTCAAACTAAAACTGTTGTCTAAGTGCTTCTACCACGGTGAAAATGCATTTTTCGGCAGCATTCAGATATGTAATAGTTCACATTACAGTTAAACTGCTTTGAGCTATAACGTAAGGTGTAAAACTTAGTTACACACAGAAATACTTTTTCTTTCTCTTAAAATGTGTTCTAATAAAGAGAAATTCACTCATTTGGACTTGAAGGTCTGTATTGTGAGGATTTGTGGGAGCTGTTGTCGGTGTATCTCTCTCTCTTTGAAAAGACGTTTCTGCAATCGGCAAACTGCTTGTCACTCTCTCTACTATTTAAAAGTGTAAAACAAAATGCTTTTTGTTTTTCTTATACAAAAACCTCACTGTAGAATCAAAAATACTGTGTTGTGAGAAACAAAACTGCTCTCATTTGAAATGAGCAAAATGGTGAACTTTCAAACTAAAACTGTAGTCTAGGTGCTTCTACCACGGTGAAAATGCATTTTTCGGCAGCATTCAGATATGTATTTGTTCACATTACAGTTAAACTGCTTTGAGCTATAACGTAAGGTGGAAAACTTAGTTACACACAGAAATACTTTTTCTTTCTCTTAAAATGTGTTATAATAAAGAGAAATTCACTAATTTGGACTTGAAGGTCTGTATTGTGAGGATTTGTAGGAGCTCTTGTCGGTGTATCTCTCTCTCTTTGAAAAGACGTTTCTGCAAACGGCAAACTGCTTGTCACTCTCTCTACTATTTAAAAGTGTAAAACAGTATTCTTATACAAAAACCTCACTGTAGAATCAAAAATACTGTGTTGTGAGAAACAAAACTGCTCTCATTTGAAAAGAGCAAAATGGTGAACTTTCAAACTAAAACTGTTGTCTAGGTGCTTCTATCACTGTGAAAATGCATTTCTCGGCAGCATTCAGATATTTATTAGCTCACAATACAGTTAAACTCCTGAAAGCTATTATTTAAGGTTGAAAACTCAGTTACACACTGAAAAATGTTTTTTCTTTCTCTTAAAATGAGTTATAATAAAGAGAAATGCACTCATTTGGAGTTCTAGCTCTGTATTGTGAGGATTTTTTGGAACTCTTGTCGGTGTATCTCTCTCTCTGTGAAAAGACGTTTCTGCAAACGGCAAACTGCGTGTCACTCTTTCTACTATTTAAAAGCTTAAAACAGTTTTCTGATACAAAAACCTCACTGTAGAATCAAAAATACTGTGTTCTGAGAAACAAAACTGCTCTCATTTGAAATGAGCAAAATGGTGAACTTTCAAACTAAAACTGTTGTCTAGGTGCTTCTACCACGGTGAAAATGCATTTTTCGGCAGCATTCAGATATGTAATAGTTCACATTACAGTTAAACTGCTTTGAGCTATAACGTAAGGTGTAAAACTTAGTTACACACAGAAATACTTTTTCTTTCTCTTAAAATGTGTTCTAATAAAGAGAAATTCACTCATTTGGACTTGAAGGTCTGTATTGTGAGGATTTGTGGGAGCTGTTGTCGGTGTATCTCTCTCGCTGTGAAAAGACGTTTCTGCAAACGGCAAACTGCGTGTCACTCTCTCTACTATTTAAAAGCTTAAAACAGTATTCTGATACAAAAACCGCACTGTAGAATCAAAAATACTGTGTTGTGAGAAACAAAACTGCTCTCATTTGAAATGAGCAAAATGGTGAACTTTCAAACTAAAACTGTTGTCTAGGTGCTTCTACCACGGTGAAAATGCATTTTTCGGCAGCATTCAGATATGTAATAGTTCACATTACAGTTAAACTGCTTTGAGCTATAACGTAAGGTGTAAAACTTAGTTACACACAGAAATACTTTTTCTTTCTCTTAAAATGTGTTCTATTAAAGAGAAATTCACTCATTTGAACTTGAAGGTCTGTATTGTGAGGATTTGTGGGAGCTGTTGTCGGTGTATCTCTCTCTTTGAAAAGACGTTTCTGCAAACGGCAAACTGCTTGTCACTCTCTCTACTATTTAAAAGTGTAAAACAAAATGCTTTTTGTTTTTCTTATACAAAAACCTCACTGTAGAATCAAAAATACTGTGTTGTGAGAAACAAAACTGCTCTTATTTGAAAAGAGCAAAATGGTGAACTTTCAAACTAAAACTGTTGTCTAAGTGCTTCTACCACGGTGAAAATGCATTTTTCGGCAGCATTCAGATATGTAATAGTTCACATTACAGTTAAACTGCTTTGAGCTATAACGTAAGGTGTAAAACTTAGTTACACACAGAAATACTTTTTCTTTCTCTTAAAATGTGTTCTAATAAAGAGAAATTCACTCATTTGGACTTGAAGGTCTGTATTGTGAGGATTTGTGGGAGCTGTTGTCGGTGTATCTCTCTCTCTTTGAAAAGACGTTTCTGCAATCGGCAAACTGCTTGTCACTCTCTCTACTATTTAAAAGTGTAAAACAAAATGCTTTTTGTTTTTCTTATACAAAAACCTCACTGTAGAATCAAAAATACTGTGTTGTGAGAAACAAAACTGCTCTCATTTGAAATGAGCAAAATGGTGAACTTTCAAACTAAAACTGTAGTCTAGGTGCTTCTACCACGGTGAAAATGCATTTTTCGGCAGCATTCAGATATGTATTTGTTCACATTACAGTTAAACTGCTTTGAGCTATAACGTAAGGTGGAAAACTTAGTTACACACAGAAATACTTTTTCTTTCTCTTAAAATGTGTTATAATAAAGAGAAATTCACTAATTTGGACTTGAAGGTCTGTATTGTGAGGATTTGTAGGAGCTCTTGTCGGTGTATCTCTCTCTCTTTGAAAAGACGTTTCTGCAAACGGCAAACTGCTTGTCACTCTCTCTACTATTTAAAAGTGTAAAACAGTATTCTTATACAAAAACCTCACTGTAGAATCAAAAATACTGTGTTGTGAGAAACAAAACTGCTCTCATTTGAAAAGAGCAAAATGGTGAACTTTCAAACTAAAACTGTTGTCTAGGTGCTTCTATCACTGTGAAAATGCATTTCTCGGCAGCATTCAGATATTTATTAGCTCACAATACAGTTAAACTCCTGAAAGCTATTATTTAAGGTTGAAAACTCAGTTACACACTGAAAAATGTTTTTTCTTTCTCTTAAAATGAGTTATAATAAAGAGAAATGCACTCATTTGGAGTTCTAGCTCTGTATTGTGAGGATTTTTTGGAACTCTTGTCGGTGTATCTCTCTCTCTGTGAAAAGACGTTTCTGCAAACGGCAAACTGCGTGTCACTCTTTCTACTATTTAAAAGCTTAAAACAGCCTCACTGTAGAATCAAAAATACTGTGTTGTGAGAAACAAAACTGCTCTCATTTGAAATGAGCAAAATGGTGAACTTTCAAACTAAAACTGTTGTCTCGGTGCTTCTACCACGGTGAAAATGCATTTTTCTGCAGCATTCAGATATGTAATAGTTCACATTACAGTTAAACTGCTTTGAGCTATAACGTAAGGTGGAAAACTTAGTTACACACAGAAATACTTTTTCTTTCTCTTAAAATGTGTTATGATAAAGAGAAATTCACTCTTTTGGACTTGATGGTCTGTATTGTGAGGATTTGTGGGAGCTGTTGTCGGTGTATCTCTCTCGCTGTGAAAAGACGTTTCTGCAAACGGCAAACTGCGTGTCACTCTCTCTACTATTTAAAAGCTTAAAACAGCCTCACTGTAGAATCAAAAATACTGTGTTGTGAGAAACAAAACTGCTCTCATTTGAAATGAGCAAAATGGTGAACTTTCAAACTAAAACTGTTGTCTCGGTGCTTCTACCACGGTGAAAATGCATTTTTCTGCAGCATTCAGATATGTAATAGTTCACATTACAGTTAAACTGCTTTGAGCTATAACGTAAGGTGGAAAACTCAGTTACACACAGATATAAGTTTTTTTCACTTAAAATGTGTTATAATAATGAAAAATGCACTCTTCTGGAGATGAATGTCTGTATTGTGAGGATTTGTAGGAACTGTTGTCATTGTATCTTTCTCTCTCTGTGAGAAGACGTTTCTGCAAATGGCAAACTGCGTGTCACTCTCTCTACTCTTTAAAAGTTGTAAAGCAGTATTCTGACGCAAATGCCTTACGTTGTGGTACGTTGTGAAAAATCTAACTGCTCTCATGTAAATTGAGCAAATGGTGAACTTTCAACCTAAAACTGTTGTCAGGGTGCTCCTATCTCTGGGAAAATGCATATCTCGGAAACATTCAGATATTTAATAGCTCACATTACAGTGAAACTGCTTTAAGCTGTAATGTAAAGTTGGAAAACTCAGTTACACACAGATATAAGTTGTTTTCTCTTAAAATAAGTTATAGTAATGAGAAATGCACTCATTTGGAGATGAAGGTCTGTATTGTGAGGATTTGTTGGAACTCTTGTCATTGTATCTTTCTCTCTCTGTGAAAAGACAAACTGCGTGTCACTCTCTCTACTCAACATTTAAAGCAGTATTCTGATACAAAAACCTTACTGTAGAATCAAAAATGCTATGTTGTGAGAAACAAAACTGCTCTCATTTGAAATTAGCAAAATGGTGAACTTTAAAACTAAAACTGTTTCTCGGTGCTTCAACCACTGTGAAATTGCATTTCTCGGCAGCATTCAGATATTTAATAGCTCACATTACAGTTAAACTGCTTAAAGATATTATTAAGTTGAAAACTCGGTTACACACTGAATAAAGTTTTTTTTTCTCTTAAAATGAGTTATAATAAAGAGAAATGCTCTAATTTGGACTTGAAGATCTGGATTGTGAGGATTTATAGGAGCTGTTGTCGTTGTACCTCTCTCTGTTTGTGAAAAGACGTTTCTGCAAACGGCAAACTGCATGTCACTCTCTCTACTCTTTACAAGCTTAAAGCAGTATTCTGATACTTTACAGTAAAATAAAAAATTCTATTTTTTGAGAAAAAAACTGCTCTCATATGAAAGGAGCAAATATTGAACTTTCAAAGTAAAACGGTTGACTGGGTGCTCCTTTTGCTGTGAAAATGCATTTCTCGACAGCAATGAGAAATTTAATAGCTCACACTACTGTTAAACTGCCTTGAGCTGTAACATAAGATGGAAAACTCTGTGACACACAGAATACGTTTTCTTTCTCTTAAAATGTGTTACAATAAAGAGAAATGAACTAATTTGGACTTGAAGGTCTGGATTGTGAGCATTTTTTGGAACTGTTGTCATTGTATCTTTCTCTCTCTGTAAAAAGACGTTTCTGCAAAAGACAATCTGCGTGTCACTCTCTCTACTCTTTAAAAGCTTAAAGCAGTATTCTGATGCAAATACCTTACTGTAGAATCAAAAATGCTACGTTGTGAAAAATAAAACTGCTTTCATGTGAAATCAGCAAACGGTGAACTTTGAAACTAAAACTGTTGTCTGGGAACTGCTATCACTGAGAAAATGCATTTCTCAGCAGCATTCAGATATTTAATAGCTTACATTACCATAAAAATGCTTTGAGCTGTAATGTCAGGTGGAAGACCCAGTTACACACAGATAAAAGTTTTTTTTTCACTTAAAATGTGTCATAATAATGAGAAAGGCACTCTTTTGGAATTCAAGGTCTGTATTGTGAGCATTTTTCGGAACTGTTGTCATTGTAGCTTTCTCTCTCTGTGAAAAGACAAACTGCGTGTCACTCTCTCTACTCAACATTTAAAGCAGTATTCTGATACAAATACCTTACTGTAGAATCAGAAATGCTACGTTGTGAAAAATCAAACTGCTCTCAAGTAAAATGAGCAAACGGTGAACTTTCAAAGAAAAACTGTTGTCTGCGTGCTCCTATCACTGTGAAAATGCATTTCTCGGCAGCATTCAGGTATTTAAAAGGTCACATAACAGTTAAACTGCTCAGAGCAGGTGGCAAACTGAAATAAGTTTTTTCTCCTAAAATGTGTTATAATAAAGAGAAATACATGCATTTGGAGTTGAAGGTCTGTATTGTTAGGACATGATGGGAGAAAAAAAGAGAAGAATAACGTGGAAGTAGAGAAAAGAGAAGCACTAAGAAGAAGGAGAGAAAAAACAGGTAGAATGAGAGAGAAAAGAGGTGGAAGGAGCGTGCAGAAAAAGGATTATGATGAAAGAGAGAGAAAACAGATGGAACGAGAGAGAACACCAGGATATGGTGGAAAGGACAAAGAAAGTAGTCTGAATGAGAGAAAAAAACAGCAAAATAATGTGAAGGGAGAGAAAAAGAGATTAATGAGGTGGGAGGAGAAAGAAGAGAAGAATTATGTAGAAGGACAGAGAAAAGAGGTAGACGGAGAGAGAAATAAGCAGGATATGGTGGAAGGAGAGAAAAGATCAGGATTTGGTGGAAGGAGAGAAAAAAGGGCAGGATAAGTTGGAATGAGAGAGTACAGAAGGATTAGGTCGAAGGAGAAAGAAAAGGTAGAAGGATAGAGAAAATAAGAGTTCGGTGGAAGGAGAGAGACAAGAGGTGGAAGAACAGATAAGAAGATAGAGGAGAGGTAGAAAGAGAAAGAAGATAAGGATTAGATGGAAGGAAGAAAAAAAGAAAAGCGATAAGGTGAAAGCAGAGCGAAGAGAAGGATTAGGTGGAAGGACAGAGAAAAGAGATGCAAGGAGCAAGTATGTGGTGGAAGGAGCAAGAAAATGAGGATTAGATGGAAGACAAAAGAAATGAAGGACTGGGTGGAAGGAGAGAGGAGAGAAAGAAAAAGAGAGGATATAAGGATTAGGTGGAAAAAGACATAAGAGAACGATTAGCTAGAAGGAGTCAGAAGAGGATTTGGTGAAAGGAGAGGGAGGAGACGGATTAGGTGGAAGGAGAGAGATGAAAATGATTTAGGTGAAGGGAGAGAAAAAAGAGAATCATAATAGAGAGAGAGAAGAGAATAGAGAGAAGAGAAGGATTAGGTGAAAGTAGAGATAGGAGAAAATGACAAGGTGGAAGGAAAGAGAAGAGAAGTATTAGATAGAAGGGGAAAGAAGAGCAGGATAAAGTGGAAGCAGAGAGAGATAAGGTGGTAGGAGAGGAAGAAGAGCACAATAAATTGGAGGGAGAGACAAAGAAGAAATTGGGTGGAAGAAAAGCAAGAAAAGAATGATGAGGTGGAAGGAGAGAGAAAAGAGGTGAAAGGTGAGAGAGAGAGAGAGAAAAGAAAAGAAATATGTAGAAGGAGAGAGACAAGATGTGGAAGAAGAGATAAGATAAAGATTAAGTAGAAGGTGAGAGAACAAGAATAAGGTGGAAGAAGAGAAAAAAAGAAGAGAGGTTAAAGAAAAGAGGGAAGAGCAGGACAAAATGAAGGGAGAAAAAAAGAGAACGATAATGTGGAAGTAGAGAGAAGGAAGAAGGAGAGAAAAAAGAGGTAGAATGAGAGGTGTAAGGAGCGTGCAGAAAAGGTTTAGGCAGAAGGAAAGAGAAAAGAGGTGGAAGGAGGGAGAAAGGAGGCTGAATGAAAGAAAAAACAGCAAAACAATGTGAAGGCAGAGAAAAAAGAGTGATAAGGTGAAAGGAGAGAGAAGAGAAGGATTAGGTAGAAGGGCAGAGAAAACAGATGCAATGAGAGAGACAAGAGGTAGAAGGAGAGAGTAGAGAAGGACTAGTTGGAAGAAGAGAGAAAAGAGAGGGAAGAAGAGAGAAGAGAAGGATTAGGTGGACGGAAAGAGAAAATGGGTGGCAGGAGAGAAAGAAGAGAAAGAATAGTTGGAAGTAGAGAAAAAAAAGTGGTGGAAGCAGAAATAAGAGAAAGATTATGTGGAACGAAACAGAAGAGAAGGATTACGTGCAAAGAGAGAACGAGGAGCAGGATAATGTGGAAGGAGAAAGAGGAGAAGGATTAGGTGGAAGGAAAGAGAGAAGAGCAGGATAAATTGGAGGGAGAAAGTTAAGAAGGATTAGGTTGAAGGAGAGCAAAGAGAAGGATTAGGTGGAAGAAGTGAGAAAATTGCTGAAAGGAGAGAGAAGATAAGGATTAGGTGGAAGGAGAGATAAAAGAGGTAGACGAGAGAGAAAAAAAGCAGGATAAGTTGGAAGGAGAGAGTAGATAGGGATTAGGTGGAAGGAGAGAGAAAAGGGGTGGAAAAAGAGAGAAGAGAAGGATTAGGTGGACAGAAAGAGAAAACGGGTGGCAGGAGAGAAAGGAGAGAAAGAATGGTTGGAAGTAGAGAAAAAAGTAGTGGAAGCAGAAATAAGAGAAAGATTATGTGGTAGGAAACAGAAGAGAAGGATTAGGTGCAAAGAGAGAGAGAAGAGAGAAGTATTTGATGGAATAAGATATAAGATAAGAATTATAAGAAATGGAGGACTGGGTGGAAGGAGAGAGAAAGAGAGGTTGAGGGAGAGAGAGAATGATTAGGTGAAGGGAGAGAAAAAAGAGAATGATAAGGTGGGAATAGAGAGAAGAGAAGGATTATGTGAAAGTAGAGAGAGATGAAAATGATTAGGTGGAAAGAAAAGAGAAGAGAAGGATTAGATGGAAGGGGAGAGAAGAGCAGGATAAAGTGGAGGAAGAGAGAGAGATAAGGTGGTAGGAGAGGAAAAAGAGCAGAATAAATTGGAAGGAGAGACAAAGGAAAAATTGGGTGGAAGGAGAGAGAGAAGAGCAGGATGAGGTGGCGGGAGAGAGAAAAAAAGTATTGAGTGGAAGAAGAGAGAGAAAAGTTAGCGTGACAGAGAATAGAAGGATAAGGTGGAAGGAGAGGGAAAAGAGGTGCATGGAAAGAGAAGAGAAGAAAGGATTAGGGGGACGGAAAGAGAAAAGGGGTGTCAGGAGAGAGAGGAGAGAAAGAATAGTTGGAAGTATAGAGAAAAGTGGTGGTAGGAGAGAGAGAATAGCAGGAGTAGTTTGAAGAGGAGAGAAAAGGTAGAAAGATAGAGAAGATTAAGATTAGGTGGAAGGAGAGAGACAAGAGGTGGAAGAGGAGATAAGATAAAGCTTTTAGGTGGAAGGAGAGAAAAAAGAAGAGAGGTTAAAGAAGAGAGGGAAGAGCAGGACAAAATGAAGGAAGAAAAAAAAGAATGATAATGTGGAAGTAGAGAGAAGAGAAGGATTAGAAAGAAGGAGAGAAAAAAGAGGTGGAAGAAACATGCAGAAAAGGATTAGGCAGAAGGACAGAGAAAAGAGGTGAAAGGAGAGAGAAGAAAAGTATTATGTTGAAGAAGAGAGAAAACAGATGGAAAGAGAGAGACAGAGACAGGAGGCTGAATGAGAGAAAAACAGCAAAATAATGTGAAGGAAGAGAAAAAAGAGATTGAAAGGTGGAAGAAGAGAAGCGAAGGATTAGGTGGACGGAAAGAGAAAATGGGTAGCAGGAGAGAGAGGAGAGAAAGAATAGTTGGAAGGAGAGAGTAGATAAGGAGTAGTTGCAAGGAGAGAGAAAAGGTAGAAGGATAGAGAAGATACGGATTAGGTGGAAGGAGAGAGACAAGAGGTCTAAGAAGAGATAAAATAAAGACTAGGTGGAAGGAGAGAGAAAAAAGTGGTGGAAGCAGAAATAAGAGAAAGATTATGTGGAACGAAACAGAAGAGAAGGATTAGGTGCAAAGAGAGAAAGAGGAGCAGGAGAGTGAGAAGATCAGAATAAGGTGGAAGTAGAGATAAAACAAGGATAAGGTGGAGGGAGAGAGAAGAGAAGGATTTGGTGAAGATAACAGAAAAAATGTTGAAGGACAGGGGAAAGAGCAGGATAAGGTAAAGGTAGAGCAAAAAACAGATGGATACAGTGGAAGGAGAAGAAAAGAGATGTAGAAGGAGAGAGAAGAGAAAGATTAGGTGGAAGGTGAGAGAAAATAGTTGGAAAGAGAAACAGAAGGATTAGGGGGAAGGAGAGAAAGGAGGTGGAATGAGACAGAAGAGAATGATTAGGTGGAAGGAGAGAGATAAGAATTGGAAAAGGAGAAAAAAGAGATGGAAGGAGAGACAGTTGAGCAGGATAAATTGGGGAAAAAGAGAGAGAGAATGATTAGGCAGAAAGAGTGAATTAGGTAAAAAGACAGAGGAGAAGGATTACTTGTAAGGAGAGAGAAAAGAGGTAGAGAAGAGTAAGATAAGCGTATTGTTCTTATTTTTGTTTTTAAATGTCTTTTCTTTTGATTATACAGTATAAATCCATTCAAGATACTTGGGGACAAATGGGGAGAATCTGAGTACACATTAAAAGCAATGTCCAGTATATTGTTTGAGTACCATGACACATTTTTTCCCCAGTGTATTCATGCTTACCTTAGAACAGCTTAGTCCATAGATCTTAATGGGTACGTTTTTCTTTGGATAGTTTCTTTTTGTGCAAATGCTGCCTGCAATGCTGCCACTCTGACACAGCCAAAGACTGTATACTTTCACTCATATATCTACCACTCATAACCAGTCTTGTCACATTAGTGTTACCATACTTCTATCTCCTCTTAAATGAAATTTCAATTGTAGATTAAGTTTGTCTGTATGAGTTTGTAAATGCCAGCCCAGTGCCTTTTAATAGTAAGTGCATAATATTTATCATCAAACTGTAATAAAATTCAGTATACATATATCTGCCTTATGTTGCCACCCATCACAAATTCCTGCCCCCCCTTTCCTCCTTTTTCTAGATCCGCCTCTGCTCTCCTTCCTCCACTTTTCTCTCTCCTTCCACCTCAAATTCATCGATTACTTTGCTCAGTTGTTCATTTTCTAATTGTTTCACTTTTTTTGTGAGAAAAAAAATTTGTATAGTACATTTCCTCTTTATTTATGTAAGATTCAGAGCAGCTTTAGCTACGTTTTCTTTGACAGACAATATTAGCTTTCATAGCCTACTTTACTAACGTCAGCTAGTTAACATTACATGTATAGTTAGCAAAACAACATTCATAAACCTGAAATGTATGATGTCAAAAGCAGTACCACAACTATACTAGGACTGTACTGTTGTTGTTGTACCTCTCTCTCTGAAGGGACGTTAACGGTAAAATGGATGTCACTCTCTCTAGTTTTTAAACGCTTAATGCAGTATTGTAACACAAAATAGCTTACTTTACTATCAAAAATGCTCACGTGTGATATGACCAAAATTGTAACTTCCAAACTGAAAGTGCTTGTCACTCGCTCTACTCTTTAAATGTTTAAAGCAGTATTGTGACACAAATAACTTATTTTAGAATAAAAATGCTTTGCTTTGAAAAATAAAACTCTCACGTGAAATGACCAAATGGCTAACTTCGAAACTGAAACTGACGTATGGGTGCTTCTATCACTGTGAAAATGCGTTTCCATTCAGGATTTAAATGTTTAATAGCTCACATTGCAGTTAAACTGCTTAGAGCAATTATAAAAGATGGAAAACTTTAAAATGTGTTATAATAGAAATGCACTCATTTGGAGTTTTGAAGCTCTGTATTGTGAGGATTTGTTGGAACTGTTGTCGGTGTACCTATCTCTCTGTGAAAACGGAAAAACTGCCACTTTCTCTACTCTTTGAAAGCTTAAAGCAGTATTCTGATACAAATACCTTACTGTAGAATCAAAAATGCTATGTTGTGAAAAATCCAACTGCTCTCATGTGAAAAGACCGAATGATTAATTATGAAACTAAATCTGTTGTCTGCACGCTTCAATTAATTTAAAAATGCAATTCTCGGCAGCATTCACATACTAATGAGTCACATTACAGTTAAACTCTTTAAAGCTATTATTAAAGGAGGAAGACTCAGTTACACAGTGAAAAAGGTTTTTTTCTCTCTAATAATGTGTTATAATAAGGAGAAATGCATTCATTTGGAGTTGAAGGTTTGTATTGTGAGGATTTGTTGGAACTGTTGTCGTTGTACCTCTCTCTCTTTGTGAAAAGACGTTTCTGCAAATTGCAAACTGCGTGTCACTCTCTCTACTCTATGAAAGCTCAAAGCAGTATTCTAAAACAAATACCTTACTGTAGAATCAAAAATGCTAAGTTGTGAAAAATCAAACTGCTCTCATGTAAAATGAGCAATTGGTCAACTTTCAAACTAAAACTGTTTTCTGTGTGCTTCTATCACTGTGAAAATGCATTTCTCTGCAGCATTCAGATATTTATTAGCTCACAAAACAGTTAAACTCCTTAAAGCTATTATTTAAGGTTGAAAACTCAGTTACACACTGAAAAATGTTTTTTCTTTCTCTTAAAATGAGTTATAATAAAGAGAAATGCACTCATTTGGAGATGAAGCTCTGTATTGTGAGGATTTGTTGGAACTGTTGTCGGTGTATCTCTCTCTCTGTGAAAAGACGTTTCTGCAAACGGCAAACTGCGTGTCACTTTCTCTACTATTTAAAAACTTAAAACAGTATTCTGATACAAAAACCTCACTGTAGAATCAAAAATACTGTGTTGTGAGAAACAAAACTGCTCTCATTTGAAAAGAGCAAAATGGTGAACTTTCAAACTAAAACTGTTGTCTAGGTGCTTCTACCACGGTGAAAATGCATTTTTCGGCAGCATTCAGATATATAATAGTTCACATCACAGTTAAACTGCTTTGAGCTATAACATAAGATGGAAAACTTAGTTACACACAGATATACTTTTTTTTTCTTTCTCTTAAAATGTGTTATAATAAAGAGAAATGCATTCATTTGGAGTTTGAAAAATCAAACTGTTCTCATGTAAAATGAGCAACTGGTCAACTTTCAAACTAAAACTGTTGTCTGTGTGCTTCTATCACTGTGAAAATGCATTTCTCAGCAGCATTCAGATATTTATTAGCTCACAATACAGTTAAACTCCTTAAAGCTATTATTTAAGGTTGGAAACTCAGTTACACACTGAAAAATGTTTTTTTTTCTCTTAAAATGAGTTATAATAAAGAGAAATGCACTCATTTGGAGTTGAAGCTCTGTATTTGTTGGAACTGTTGTCGGTGTATCTCTCTCTCTGTGAAAAGACGTTTCTGCAACCGGCAAACTGCGTGTCACTCTCTCTACTATTTAAAAGCGTAAAACAGTATTCTTATACGAAAACCTCACTGTAGAATCAAAAATACTGTGTTGTGAGAAACAAAACTGCTCTCATTTGAAATGAGCAAAATGGTGAACTTTCAAACTAACACTGTTGTCTAGGTGCTTCTTTCACTGTGAAAATGCATTTCTCGGCAGCATTCAGATATTTCTTAGCTTACAATACAGTTAAACTCCTTAAAGCTATTATTTAAGGTTGAAAACTCAGTTACACACTGAAAAATGTTTTTTCCTTCTTTTAAAATGAGTTATAATAAAGAGAAATGCACTCATTTGGAGTTGAAGCTTTGTATTGTGAGGATTTGTAGGAGCTGTTGTCGGTGTATCTCTCTCTCTTTGATAAGACGTTTCTGCAAACGGCAAACTGCTTGTCACTCTCTCTACTATTTAAAAGCGTAAAACAGTATTCTTATAAAAAAACCTCACTGTAGAATCAAAATACTGTGTTGTGAGAAACAAAACTGCTCTCATTTGAAAAGAGCAAAATGGTGAACTTTCAAACTAATACTGTTGTCTAGGTGCTTCTATAACTGTGAAAATGCATTTCTCGGCAGCATTCAGATATTTATTAGCTCACAATACAGTTAAACTCCTTAAAGCTATTATTTAAGGTTGAGAACTCAGTTACATACTGAAAAATGTTTTTTCTTTCTCTTAAAATGAGTTATAATAAAGAGAAATGCACTCATTTGGAGTTGAAGCTTTGTATTGTGAGGATTTGTTGGAACTGTTGTCGGTGTATCTCTCTCTCTGTGAAAAGACGTTTCTGCAAACGGCAAACTGCTTGTCACTCTCTCTACTATTTAAAAGCTTAAAACAGTATTCTGATACAAAAACCTCACTGTAGAATCAAAAATACTGTGTTGTGAGAAACAAAACTGCTCTCATTTGAAATGAGCAAAATGGTGAACTTTCAAACTAAAACTGTTGTCTAGGTGCTTCTACCACGGTGAAAATGCATTTTTCGGCAGCATTCAGATATGTAATAGTTCACATTACAGTTAAACTGCTTTGAGCTATAACGTAAGGTGGAAAACTTAGTTACACACAGAAATACTTTTTCTTTCTCTTAAAATGTGTTCTAATAAAGAGAAATTCACTCATTTGGACTTGAAGGTCTGTATTGTGAGGATTTGTGGGAGCTGTTGTCGGTGTATCTCTCTCTCTTTGATAAGACGTTTCTGCAAACGGCAAACTGCTTGTCACTCTCTCTACTATTTAAAAGCGTAAAACAGTATTCTATACAAAAACCTCACTGTAGAATCAAAATACTGTGTTGTGAGAAACAAAACTGCTCTCATTTGAAAAGAGCAAAATGGTGAACTTTCAAACTAACTCTGTTGTCTAGGTGCTTCTATCACTGTGAAAATGCATTTCTCGGCAGCATTCAGATATTTATTAGCTCACAATACAGTTAAACTCCTTAAAGCTATTATTTAAGGTTGAAAGCTCAGTTACACACTGAAAAATGTTTTTTCTTTCTCTTAAAATGAGTTATAATAAAGAGAAATGCACTCATTTGGAGTTGAAGCTTTGTATTGTGAGGATTTGTTGGAACTGTTGTTGGTGTATCTCTCTCTCTGTGAAAAGACGTTTCTGCAAACGGCAAACTGCGTGTCACTCTCTCTACTATTTAAAAGCTTAAAACAGTATTCTGATACAAAAACCTCACTGTAGAATCAAAAATACTGTGTTGTGAGAAACAAAACTGCTCTCATTTGAAATGAGCAAAATGGTGAACTTTAAAACTAAAACTGTTGTCTAGGTGCTTCTATCACTGTGAAAATGCATTTTTCGGCAGCATTCAGATATGTAATAGTTCATATTACAGTTAAACTGCTTTGAGGTGGAAAACTCAGTTACACACTGAAAAATGTTTTTTCTTTCTCTTAAAATGAGTTATAATAAAGAGAAATGCACTCATTTGGAGTTGAAGCTTTGTATTGTGAGGATTTGTTGGAACTGTTGTCGGTGTATCTCTCACTCTGTGAAAAGACGTTTCTGCAAACGGAAAACTGCGTGTCACTCTCTCTACTATTTAAAAGCTTAAAACAGTATTCTGATACAAAAACCTCACTGTAGAATCAAAAATACTGTGTTGTGAGAAACAAAACTGCTCTCTTTTGAAATGAGCAAAATGGTGAACTTTCAAACTAAAACTGTTGTCTAGGTGCTTCTACCACGGTGAAAATGCATTTTTCGGCAGCATTCAGATATGTAATAGTTCACATTACAGTTAAACTGCTTTGAGCTATAACGTAAGGTGGAAAACTTAGTTACACACAGAAATACTTTTTCTTTCTCTTAAAATGTGTTCTAATAAAGAGAAATTCACTCATTTGGACTTGAACGTCTGTATTGTGAGGATTTGTGGGAGCTGTTGTCGGTGTATCTCTCTCTCTTTGATAAGACGTTTCTGCAAACGGCAAACTGCTTGTCACTCTCTCTACTATTTAAAAGCGTAAAACAGTATTCTGATACAAAAACCTCACTGTAGAATCAAAATACTGTGTTGTGAGAAACAAAACTGCTCTCATTTGAAAAGAGCAAAATGGTGAACTTTCAAACTAAAACTGTTGTCTAGGTGCTTCTATCACTGTGAAAATGCATTTCTCGGCAGCATTCAGATATTTATTAGCTCACAATACAGTTAAACTCCTGAAAGCTATTATTTAAGGTTGAAAACTCAGTTACACACTGAAAAATGTTTTTTCTTTCTCTTAAAATGAGTTATAATAAAGAGAAATGCACTCATTTGGAGTTGAAGCTCTGTATTGTGAGGATTTGTTGGAACTTTTGTCGGTGTATCTCTTTCTCTGTGAAAAGACGTTTCTGCAAACGGCAAACTGCGTGTCACTCTCTCTACTATTTAAAAGCGTAAAACAGTATTCTGATACAAAAACCTCACTGTAGAATCAAAAATACTGTGTTGTGAGAAACAAAACTGCTCTCATTTGAAATGAGCAAAATGGTGAACTTTCAAACTAAAACTGTTGTCTAGGTGCTTCTACCACGGTGAAAATGCATTTTTCGGCAGCATTCAGATATGTAATAGTTCACATTACAGTTAAACTGCTTTGAGCTATAACGTAAGGTGGAAAACTTAGTTACACACAGAAATACTTTTTCTTTCTCTTAAAATGTGTTCTAATACAGAGAAATTCACTCATTTGGATTTGAAGGTCTGTATTGTGAGGATTTGTAGGAGCTCTTGTCGGTGTATCTCTCTCTCTTTGAAAAGACGTTTCTGCAAAGGGCAAACTGCTTGTCACTCTCTCTACTATTTAAAAGTGTAAAACAAAACGCTTTTTGTTTTTCTTATACAAAAACCTCACTGTAGAATCAAAAATACTGTGTTGTGAGAAACAAAACTGCTCTCTTTTGAAATGAGCAAAATGGTGAACTTTCAAACTAAAACTGTTGTCTAGGTGCTTCTACCACGGTGAAAATGCATTTTTCGGCAGCATTCAGATATGCAATAGTTCACATTACAGTTAAACTCCTTAAAGCTATTATTTAAGGTTGAAAACTCAGTTACACACTGAAAAATGTTTTTTCTTTCTCTTAAAATGAGTTATAAGAAAGAGAAATGCACTCATTTGGAGTTGAAGCTCTGTATTGTGAGGATTTGTTGGAACTTTTGTCGGTGTATCGCTTTCTCTGTGAAAAGACGTTTCTGCAAACGGCAAACTGCGTGTCACTCTCTCTACTATTTAAAAGCGTAAAACAGTATTCTGATACAAAAACCTCACTGTAGAATCAAAAATACTGTGTTGTGAGAAACAAAACTGCTCTCATTTGAAATGAGCAAAATGGTGAACTTTCAAACTAAAACTGTTGTCTAGGTGCTTCTACCACGGTGAAAATGCATTTTTCGGCAGCATTCAGATATGTAATAGTTCACATTACAGTTAAACTGCTTTGAGCTATAACGTAAGGTGGAAAACTTAGTTACACACAGAAATACTTTTTCTTTCTCTTAAAATGTGTTCTAATACAGAGAAATTCACTCATTTGGATTTGAAGGTCTGTATTGTGAGGATTTGTAGGAGCTCTTGTCGGTGTATCTCTCTCTCTTTGAAAAGACGTTTCTGCAAAGGGCAAACTGCTTGTCACTCTCTCTACTATTTAAAAGTGTAAAACAAAACGCTTTTTGTTTTTCTTATACAAAAACCTCACTGTAGAATCAAAAATACTGTGTTGTGAGAAACAAAACTGCTCTCTTTTGAAATGAGCAAAATGGTGAACTTTCAAACTAAAACTGTTGTCTAGGTGCTTCTACCACGGTGAAAATGCATTTTTCGGCAGCATTCAGATATGCAATAGTTCACATTACAGTTAAACTCCTTAAAGCTATTATTTAAGGTTGAAAACTCAGTTACACACTGAAAAATGTTTTTTCTTTCTCTTAAAATGAGTTATAAGAAAGAGAAATGCACTCATTTGGAGTTGAAGCTCTGTATTGTGAGGATTTGTTGGAACTGTTGTCGGTGTATCTCTTTCTCTGTGAAAAGACGTTTCTGCAAACTGCAAACTGCGTGTCACTCTCTCTACTATTTAAAAGCGTAAAACAGTATTCTGATACAAAAACCTCACTGTAGAATCAAAAATACTGTGTTGTGAGAAACAAAACTGCTCTCATTTGAAATGAGCAAAATGGTGAACTTTCAAACTAAAACTGTTGTCTAGGTGCTTCTACCACGGTGAAAATGCATTTTTCGGCAGCATTCATCTGAATGCTGCCGAAAAATGCATTTTCACCGTGAAAGAAAAAACATTTTTCAGTGTGTAACTGAGTTTTCAACCTTAAATAATAGCTTTAAGGAGTTTAACTGTAATGTGAACTATTGCATATCTATGCAATAGTTCACATTACAGTTAAACTCCTTAAAGCTATTATTTAAGGTTGAAAACTCAGTTACACACTGAAAAATGTTTTTTCTTTCTCTTAAAATGAGTTATAATAAAGAGCAATGCACTCATTTGGAGTTGAAGCTCTGTATTGTGAGGATTTGTTGGAACTGTTGTCGGTGTATCTCTCTCTCTGTGAAAAGACGTTTCTGCAAACGGCAAACTGCGTGTCACTCTCTCTACTATTTAAAAGCTTAAAACAGTATTCTGATACAAAAACCTCACTGTAGAATCAAAAATACTGTGTTGTGAGAAACAAAACTGCTCTCATTTGAAATGTGCAAAATGGTGAACTTTCAAACTAAAACTGTTGTCTAGGTGCTTCTACCACGGTGAAAATGCATTTTTCGGCAGCATTCAGATATGTAATAGTTCACATTACAGTTAAACTGCTTTGAGCTATAACGTAAGGTGGAAAACTCAGTTACACACAGAAATACTTTTTCTTTCTCTTAAAATGTGTACTAATAAAGAGAAATTCACTCATTTGGACTTGAAGGTCTGTATTGTGAGGATTTGTGGGAGCTGTTGTCAGTGTATCTCTCTCTCTTTGAAAAGACGTTTCTGCAAACGGCAAACTGCTTGTCACTCTCTCTACTATTTAAAAGAGTAAAACAGTATTCTTATACAAAAACCTCACTGTAGAATCAAAAATACTGTGTTGTGAGAAACAAAACTGCTCTCATTTGAAAAGAGCAAAATGGTGAACTTTCAAACTAAAACTGTTGTCTAGGTGCTTCTATCAGCATTCAGATATGTAATAGTTCACATTACAGTTAAACTGCTTTGAGCTATAACGTAAGGTGGAAAACTCAGTTACACACAGAAATACTTTTTCTTTCTCTTAAAATGTGTTCTAATAAAGAGAAATTCACTCATTTGGACTTGAAGGTCTGTATTGTGAGGATTTGTGGGAGCTGTTGTCGGTGTATCTCTCTCTCTTTGAAAAGACGTTTCTGCAAAGGGCAAACTGCTTGTCACTCTCTCTACTATTTAAAAGCGTAAAACAGTATTCTTATACAAAAACCTCACTGTAGAATCAAAAATACTGTGTTGTGAGAAACAAAACTGCTCTCATTTGAAAAGAGCAAAATGGTGAACTTTCAAACTAAAACTGTTGTCTAGGTGCTTCTATCACTGTGAAAATGCATTTCTCGGCAGCATTCAGATATTTATTAGCTCACAATACAGTTAAACTCCTGAAAGCTATTATTTAAGGTTGAAAACTCAGTTACACACTGAAAAATGTTTTTTCTTTCTCTTAAAATGAGTTATAATAAAGAGAAATGCACTCATTTGGAGTTGAAGCTCTGTATTGTGAGGATTTGTTGGAACTCTTGTCGGTGTATCTCTCTCTCTGTGAAAAGACGTTTCTGCAAACGGCAAACTGCGTGTCACTCTTTCTACTATTTAAAAGCTTAAAACAGTATTCTGATACAAAAACTTCACTGTAGAATCAAAAATACTGTGTTGTGAGAAACAAAACTGCTCTCATTTGAAATGAGCAAAATGGTGAACTTTCAAACTAAAACTGTTGTCTAGGTGCTTCTATCACTGTGAAAATGCATTGCTCGGCAGCATTCAGATATTTATTAGCTCACAATACAGTTAAACTCCTTAAAGCTATTATTTAAGGTTGAAAACTCAGTTACACACTGAAAAATGTTTTTTCTTTCTCTTAAAATGAGTTATAATAAAGAGAAATGCACTCATTTGGAGTTGAAGCTTTGTATTGTGAGGATTTGTTGGAACTGTTGTCGGTGTATCTCTCGCTCTGTTAAAAGACGTTTCTGCAAACGGCAAACTGCGTGTCACTCTCTCTACTATTTAAAAGCTTAAAACAGTATTCTGATACAAAAACCTCACTGTAGAATCAAAAATACTGTGCTGTGAGAAACAAAACTGCTCTCATTTCAAATGAGCAAAATGGTGAACTTTCAAACTAAAACTGTTGTCTAGGTGCTTCTACCACGGTGAAAATGCATTTTTCGGCAACATTCAGATATGTAATAGTTCACATTACAGTTAAACTGCTTTGAGCTATAACGTAAGGTGGAAAACTTAGTTACACACAGAAATACTTTTTCTTTCTCTTAAAATGTGTTATAATAAAGAGAAATTCACTAATTTGGACTTGAAGGTCTGTATTGTGAGGATTTGTAGGAGCTCTTGTCGGTGTATCTCTCTCTCTCTTTGAAAAGACGTTTCTGCAAACGGCAAACTGCTTGTCACTCTCGCTACTATTTAAAAGCGTAAAACAAAACGCTTTTTGTTTTTCTTATACAAAAACCTCACTGCAGAATCAAAAATACTGTGTTGTGAGAAACAAAACTGCTCTCATTTGAAAAGAGCAAAATGGTGAACTTTCAAACTAAAACTGTTGTCTAGGTGCTTCTATCACTGTGAAAATGCATTTCTCGGCAGCATTCAGATATTTATTAGCTCACAATACAGTTAAACTCCTGAAAGCTATTATTTAAGGTTGAAAACTCAGTTACACACTGAAAAATGTTTTTTCTTTCTCTTAAAATGAGTTATAATAAAGAGAAATGCACTCATTTGGAGTTGAAGCTCTGTATTGTGAGGATTTGTTGGAACTCTTGTCGGTGTATCTCTCTCTCTGTGAAAAGACGTTTCTGCAAACGGCAAACTGCGTGTCACTCTTTCTACTATTTAAAAGCTTAAAACAGTATTCTGATACAAAAACTTCACTGTAGAATCAAAAATACTGTGTTGTGAGAAACAAAACTGCTCTCATTTGAAATGAGCAAAATGGTGAACTTTCAAACTAAAACTGTTGTCTAGGTGCTTCTATCACTGTGAAAATGCATTGCTCGGCAGCATTCAGATATTTATTAGCTCACAATACAGTTAAACTCCTTAAAGCTATTATTTAAGGTTGAAAACTCAGTTACACACTGAAAAATGTTTTTTCTTTCTCTTAAAATGAGTTATAATAAAGAGAAATGCACTCATTTGGAGTTGAAGCTTTGTATTGTGAGGATTTGTTGGAACTGTTGTCGGTGTATCTCTCGCTCTTTTAAAAGACGTTTCTGCAAACGGCAAACTGCGTGTCACTCTCTCTACTATTTAAAAGCTTAAAACAGTATTCTGATACAAAAACCTCACTGTAGAATCAAAAATACTGTGCTGTGAGAAACAAAACTGCTCTCATTTCAAATGAGCAAAATGGTGAACTTTCAAACTAAAACTGTTGTCTAGGTGCTTCTACCACGGTGAAAATGCATTTTTCGGCAACATTCAGATATGTAATAGTTCACATTACAGTTAAACTGCTTTGAGCTATAACGTAAGGTGGAAAACTTAGTTACACACAGAAATACTTTTTCTTTCTCTTAAAATGTGTTATAATAAAGAGAAATTCACTAATTTGGACTTGAAGGTCTGTATTGTGAGGATTTGTGGGAGCTCTTGTCGGTGTATCTCTCTCTCTCTTTGAAAAGACGTTTCTGCAAACGGCAAACTGCTTGTCACTCTCGCTACTATTTAAAAGTGTAAAACAAAACGCTTTTTGTTTTTCTTATACAAAATCCTCACTGCAGAATCAAAAATACTGTGTTGTGAGAAACAAAACTGCTCTCATTTGAAAAGAGCAAAATGGTGAACTTTCAAACTAAAACTGTTGTCTAGGTGCTTCTACCACGGTGAAAATGCATTTTTCGGCAGCATTCAGATATGTAATAGTTCACATTACAGTTAAACTGCTTTGAGCTATAACGTAAGGTGGAAAACTCAGTTACACACAGAAATACTTTTTCTTTCTCTTAAAATGTGTTCTAATAAAGAGAAATTCACTCATTTGGACTTGAAGGTCTGTATTGTGAGGATTTGTGGGAGCTGTTGTCAGTGTATCTCTCTCTCTTTGAAAAGACGTTTCTGCAATCGGCAAACTGCTTGTCACTCTCTCTACTATTTAAAAGCGTAAAACAAAACGCTTTTTGTTTTTCTTATACAAAAACCTCACTGCAGAATCAAAAATACTGTGTTGTGAGAAACAAAACTGCTCTCATTTGAAAAGAGCAAAATGGTGAATTTTCAAACTAAAACTGTTGTCTAGGTGCTTCTATTACTGTGAAAATGCATTTTTCGGCAGCATTCAGGTATGTAATAGTTCATATTACAGTTAAACTGCTTTGAGCTATAACGTAAGGTGGAAAACTTAGTTACACACAGAAATACTTTTTCTTTCTCTTAAAATGTGTTCTAATAAAGAGAAATTCACTCATTTGGACTTGAAGGTCTGTATTGTGAGGATTTGTGGGAGCTGTTGTCGGTGTATCTCTCTTTGAAAAGACGTTTCTGCAAACGGCAAACTGCTTGTCACTCTCTCTACTATTTAAAAGTGTAAAACAGTATTCTTATACAAAAACCTCACTGTAGAATCAAAAATACTGTGTTGTGAGAAACAAAACTGCTCTCATTTGAAAAGAGCAAAATGGTGAACTTTCAAACTAAAACTGTTGTCTAGGTGCTTCTATCACTGTGAAAATGCATTTCTCGGCAGCATTCAGATATTTATTAGCTCACAATACAGTTAAACTCCTGAAAGCTATTATTTAAGGTTGAAAACTCAGTTACACACTGAAAAATGTTTTTTCTTTCTCTTAAAATGAGTTATAATAAAGAGAAATGCACTCATTTGGAGTTCTAGCTCTGTATTGTGAGGATTTTTTGGAACTCTTGTCGGTGTATCTCTCTCTCTGTGAAAAGACGTTTCTGCAAACGGCAAACTGCGTGTCACTCTTTCTACTATTTAAAAGCTTAAAACAGTTTTCTGATACAAAAACCTCACTGTAGAATCAAAAATACTGTGTTCTGAGAAACAAAACTGCTCTCATTTGAAATGAGCAAAATGGTGAACTTTCAAACTAAAACTGTTGTCTAGGTGCTTCTACCACGGTGAAAATACATTTTTCGGCAGCATTCAGATATGTAATAGTTCACATTACAGTTAAACTGCTTTGAGCTATAACGTAAGGTGTAAAACTTAGTTACACACAGAAATACTTTTTCTTTCTCTTAAAATGTGTTCTAATAAAGAGAAATTCACTCATTTGGACTTGAAGGTCTGTATTGTGAGGATTTGTGGGAGCTGTTGTCGGTGTATCTCTCTCGCTGTGAAAAGACGTTTCTGCAAACGGCAAACTGCGTGTCACTCTCTCTACTATTTAAAAGCTTAAAACAGTATTCTGATACAAAAACCGCACTGTAGGATCAAAAATACTGTGTTGTGAGAAACAAAACTGCTCTCATTTGAAATGAGCAAAATGGTGAACTTTCAAACTAAAACTGTTGTCTAGGTGCTTCTACCACGGTGAAAATGCATTTTTCGGCAGCATTCAGATATGTAATAGTTCACATTACAGTTAAACTGCTTTGAGCTATAACGTAAGGTGGAAAACTTAGTTACACACAGAAATACTTTTTCTTTCTCTTAAAATGTGTTCTATTAAAGAGAAATTCACTCATTTGAACTTGAAGGTCTGTATTGTGAGGATTTGTGGGAGCTGTTGTCGGTGTATCTCTCTCTCTCTTTGAAAAGACGTTTCTGCAAACGGCAAACTGCTTGTCACTCTCTCTACTATTTAAAAGTGTAAAACAAAATGCTTTTTGTTTTTCTTATACAAAAACCTCACTGTAGAATCAAAAATACTGTGTTGTGAGAAACAAAACTGCTCTTATTTGAAAAGAGCAAAATGGTGAACTTTCAAACTAAAACTGTTGTCTAAGTGCTTCTACCACGGTGAAAATGCATTTTTCGGCAGCATTCAGATATGTAATAGTTCACATTACAGTTAAACTGCTTTGAGCTATAACGTAAGGTGGAAAACTTAGTTACACACAGAAATACTTTTTCTTTCTCTTAAAATGTGTTCTAATAAAGAGAAATTCACTCATTTGGACTTGAAGGTCTGTATTGTGAGGATTTGTAGGAGCTCTTGTCGGTGTATCTCTCTCTCTTTGAAAAGACGTTTCTGCAAACGGCAAACTGCTTGTCACTCTCTCTACTATTTAAAAGTGTAAAACAAAATGCTTTTTGTTTTTCTTATACAAAAACCTCACTGTAGAATCAAAAGTACTGTGTTGTGAGAAACAAAACTGCTCTCATTTGAAATGAGCAAAATGGTGAACTTTCAAACTAAAACTGTTGTCTAGGTGCTTCTACCACGGTGAAAATGCATATTTCGGCAGCATTCAGATATGTAATAGTTTACATTACAGTTAAACTGCTTTGAGCTATAACGTAAGGTGGAAAACTTAGTTACACACAGAAATACTTTTTCTTTCTCTTAAAATGTGTTCTAATAAAGAGAAATTCACTCATTTGGACTTGAAGGTCTGTATTGTGAGGATTTGTGGGAGCTGTTGTCGGTGTATCTCTCTCTCTTTGAAAAGACGTTTCTGCAATCGGCAAACTGCTTGTCACTCTCTCTACTATTTAAAAGTGTAAAACAAAATGCTTTTTGTTTTTCTTATACAAAAACCTCACTGTAGAATCAAAAATACTGTGTTGTGAGAAACAAAACTGCTCTCATTTGAAATGAGCAAAATGGTGAACTTTCAAACTAAAACTGTTGTCTAGGTGCTTCTACCACGGTGAAAATGCATTTTTCGGCAGCATTCAGATATGTAATAGTTCACATTACAGTTAAACTGCTTTGAGCTATAACGTAAGGTGGAAAACTTAGTTACACACAGAAATACTTTTTCTTTCTCTTAAAATGTGTTATGATAAAGAGAAATTCACTCTTTTGGACTTGATGGTCTGTATTGTGAGGATTTGTGGGAGCTGTTGTCGGTGTATCTCTCTCGCTGTGAAAAGACGTTTCCTCAAACGGCAAACTGCGTGTCACTCTCTCTACTATTTAAAAGCTTAAAACAGCCTCACTGTAGAATCAAAAATACTGTGTTGTGAGAAACAAAACTGCTCTCATTTGAAATGAGCAAAATGGTGAACTTTCAAACTAAACTGTTGTCTAGGTGCTTCTACCACTGTGAAAATGCATTTTTCGGCAGCATTCAGATATGTAATAGTTCACATTACAGTTAAACTGCTTTGAGCTATAACGTAAGGTGGAAAACTCAGTTACACACAGATATAAGTTTTTTTCACTTAAAATGTGTTATAATAATGAAAAATGCACTCTTCTGGAGATGAATGTCTGTATTGTGAGGATTTGTAGGAACTGTTGTCATTGTATCTTTCTCTCTCTGTGAGAAGACGTTTCTGCAAATGGCAAACTGCGTGTCACTCTCTCTACTCTTTAAAAGTTGTAAAGCAGTATTCTGACGCAAATGCCTTACGTTGTGGTACGTTGTGAAAAATCTAACTGCTCTCATGTAAATTGAGCAAATGGTGAACTTTCAACCTAAAACTGTTGTCAGGGTGCTCCTATCTCTGGGAAAATGCATATCTCGGAAACATTCAGATATTTAATAGCTCACATTACAGTGAAACTGCTTTAAGCTGTAATGTAAAGTTGGAAAACTCAGTTACACACAGATATAAGTTGTTTTCTCTTAAAATAAGTTATAGTAATGAGAAATGCACTCATTTGGAGATGAAGGTCTGTATTGTGAGGATTTGTTGGAACTCTTGTCATTGTATCTTTCTCTCTCTGTGAAAAGACAAACTGCGTGTCACTTTCTCTACTCAACATTTAAAGCAGTATTCTGATACAAAAACCTTACTGTAGAATCAAAAATGCTATGTTGTGAGAAACAAAACTGCTCTCATTTGAAATTAGCAAAATGGTGAACTTTAAAACTAAAACTGTTTCTCGGTGCTTCAACCACTGTGAAATTGCATTTCTCGGCAGCATTCAGATATTTAATAGCTCACATTACAGTTAAACTGCTTAAAGATATTATTAAGTTGAAAACTCGGTTACACACTGAATAAAGTTTTTTTTTTCTCTTAAAATGAGTTATAATAAAGAGAAATGCTCTAATTTGGACTTGAAGATCTGGATTGTGAGGATTTATAGGAGCTGTTGTCGTTGTACCTCTCTCTGTTTGTGAAAAGACGTTTCTGCAAACGGCAAACTGCATGTCACTCTCTCTACTCTTTACAAGCTTAAAGCAGTATTCTGATACTTTACAGTAAAATAAAAAATTCTATTTTTTGAGAAAAAAACTGCTCTCATATGAAAGGAGCAAATATTGAACTTTCAAAGTAAAACGGTTGACTGGGTGCTCCTTTTGCTGTGAAAATGCATTTCTCGACAGCAATGAGAAATTTAATAGCTCACACTACTGTTAAACTGCCTTGAGCTGTAACATAAGATGGAAAACTCTGTGACACACAGAATACGTTTTCTTTCTCTTAAAATGTGTTACAATAAAGAGAAATGAACTAATTTGGACTTGAAGGTCTGGATTGTGAGCATTTTTTGGAACTGTTGTCATTGTATCTTTCTCTCTCTGTAAAAAGACGTTTCTGCAAAAGACAATCTGCGTGTCACTCTCTCTACTCTTTAAAAGCTTAAAGCAGTATTCTGATGCAAATACCTTACTGTAGAATCAAAAATGCTACGTTGTGAAAAATAAAACTGCTTTCATGTGAAATCAGCAAACGGTGAACTTTGAAACTAAAACTGTTGTCTGGGAACTGCTATCACTGAGAAAATGCATTTCTCAGCAGCATTCAGATATATAATAGCTTACATTACCATAAAAATGCTTTGAGCTGTAATGTCAGGTGGAAGACCCAGTTACACACAGATAAAAGTTTTTTTTTCACTTAAAATGTGTCATAATAATGAGAAAGGCACTCTTTTGGAATTCAAGGTCTGTATTGTGAGCATTTTTCGGAACTGTTGTCATTGTATCTTTCTCTCTCTGTGAAAAGACAAACTGCGTGTCACTCTCTCTACTCAACATTTAAAGCAGTATTCTGATACAAATACCTTACTGTAGAATCAGAAATGCTACGTTGTGAAAAATCAAACTGCTCTCAAGTAAAATGAGCAAACGGTGAACTTTCAAAGAAAAACTGTTGTCTGCGTGCTCCTATCACTGTGAAAATGCATTTCTCGGCAGCATTCAGGTATTTAAAAGGTCACATTACAGTTAAACTGCTCAGAGCAGGTGGCAAACTGAAATAAGTTTTTTCTCCTAAAATGTGTTATAATAAAGAGAAATACATGCATTTGGAGTTGAAGGTCTGTATTGTTAGGACATGATGGGAGAAAAAAAGAGAAGAATAACGTGGAAGTAGAGAAAAGAGAAGCACTAAGAAGAAGGAGAGAAAAAACAGGTAGAATGAGAGAGAAAAGAGGTGGAAGGAGCGTGCAGAAAAAGGATTATGATGAAAGAGAGAGAAAACAGATGGAACGAGAGAGAACACCAGGATATGGTGGAAAGGACAAAGAAAGTAGTCTGAATGAGAGAAAAAAACAGCAAAATAATGTGAAGGGAGAGAAAAAGAGATTAATGAGGTGGGAGGAGAAAGAAGAGAAGAATTATGTAGAAGGACAGAGAAAAGAGGTAGACGGAGAGAGAAATAAGCAGGATATGGTGGAAGGAGAGAAAAGATCAGGATTTGGTGGAAGGAGAGAAAAAAGGGCAGGATAAGTTGGAATGAGAGAGTACAGAAGGATTAGGTCGAAGGAGAAAGAAAAGGTAGAAGGATAGAGAAAATAAGAGTTCGGTGGAAGGAGAGAGACAAGAGGTGGAAGAACAGATAAGAAGATAGAGGAGAGGTAGAAAGAGAAAGAAGATAAGGATTAGATGGAAGGAAGAAAAAAAGAAAAGCGATAAGGTGAAAGCAGAGCGAAGAGAAGGATTAGGTGGAAGGACAGAGAAAAGAGATGCAAGGAGCAAGTATGTGGTGGAAGGAGCAAGAAAATGAGGATTAGATGGAAGACAAAAGAAATGAAGGACTGGGTGGAAGGAGAGAGGAGAGAAAGAAAAAGAGAGGATATAAGGATTAGGTGGAAAAAGACATAAGAGAACGATTAGCTAGAAGGAGTCAGAAGAGGATTTGGTGAAAGGAGAGGGAGGAGACGGATTAGGTGGAAGGAGAGAGATGAAAATGATTTAGGTGAAGGGAGAGAAAAAAGAGAATCATAATAGAGAGAGAGAAGAGAATAGAGAGAAGAGAAGGATTAGGTGAAAGTAGAGATAGGAGAAAATGACAAGGTGGAAGGAAAGAGAAGAGAAGTATTAGATAGAAGGGGAAAGAAGAGCAGGATAAAGTGGAAGCAGAGAGAGATAAGGTGGTAGGAGAGGAAGAAGAGCACAATAAATTGGAGGGAGAGACAAAGAAGAAATTGGGTGGAAGAAAAGCAAGAAAAGAATGATGAGGTGGAAGGAGAGAGAAAAGAGGTGAAAGGTGAGAGAGAGAGAGAGAAAAGAAAAGAAATATGTAGAAGGAGAGAGACAAGATGTGGAAGAAGAGATAAGATAAAGATTAAGTAGAAGGTGAGAGAACAAGAATAAGGTGGAAGAAGAGAAAAAAAGAAGAGAGGTTAAAGAAAAGAGGGAAGAGCAGGACAAAATGAAGGGAGAAAAAAAGAGAACGATAATGTGGAAGTAGAGAGAAGGAAGAAGGAGAGAAAAAAGAGGTAGAATGAGAGGTGTAAGGAGCGTGCAGAAAAGGTTTAGGCAGAAGGAAAGAGAAAAGAGGTGGAAGGAGGGAGAAAGGAGGCTGAATGAAAGAAAAAACAGCAAAACAATGTGAAGGCAGAGAAAAAAGAGTGATAAGGTGAAAGGAGAGAGAAGAGAAGGATTAGGTAGAAGGGCAGAGAAAACAGATGCAATGAGAGAGACAAGAGGTAGAAGGAGAGAGTAGAGAAGGACTAGTTGGAAGAAGAGAGAAAAGAGAGGGAAGAAGAGAGAAGAGAAGGATTAGGTGGACGGAAAGAGAAAATGGGTGGCAGGAGAGAAAGAAGAGAAAGAATAGTTGGAAGTAGAGAAAAAAAAGTGGTGGAAGCAGAAATAAGAGAAAGATTATGTGGAACGAAACAGAAGAGAAGGATTACGTGCAAAGAGAGAACGAGGAGCAGGATAATGTGGAAGGAGAAAGAGGAGAAGGATTAGGTGGAAGGAAAGAGAGAAGAGCAGGATAAATTGGAGGGAGAAAGTTAAGAAGGATTAGGTTGAAGGAGAGCAAAGAGAAGGATTAGGTGGAAGAAGTGAGAAAATTGCTGAAAGGAGAGAGAAGATAAGGATTAGGTGGAAGGAGAGATAAAAGAGGTAGACGAGAGAGAAAAAAAGCAGGATAAATTGGAAGGAGAGAGTAGATAGGGATTAGGTGGAAGGAGAGAGAAAAGGGGTGGAAAAAGAGAGAAGAGAAGGATTAGGTGGACAGAAAGAGAAAACGGGTGGCAGGAGAGAAAGGAGAGAAAGAATGGTTGGAAGTAGAGAAAAAAGTAGTGGAAGCAGAAATAAGAGAAAGATTATGTGGTAGGAAACAGAAGAGAAGGATTAGGTGCAAAGAGAGAGAGAAGAGAGAAGTATTTGATGGAATAAGATATAAGATAAGAATTATAAGAAATGGAGGACTGGGTGGAAGGAGAGAGAAAGAGAGGTTGAGGGAGAGAGAGAATGATTAGGTGAAGGGAGAGAAAAAAGAGAATGATAAGGTGGGAATAGAGAGAAGAGAAGGATTATGTGAAAGTAGAGAGAGATGAAAATGATTAGGTGGAAAGAAAAGAGAAGAGAAGGATTAGATGGAAGGGGAGAGAAGAGCAGGATAAAGTGGAGGAAGAGAGAGAGATAAGGTGGTAGGAGAGGAAAAAGAGCAGAATAAATTGGAAGGAGAGACAAAGGAAAAATTGGGTGGAAGGAGAGAGAGAAGAGCAGGATGAGGTGGCGGGAGAGAGAAAAAAAGTATTGAGTGGAAGAAGAGAGAGAAAAGTTAGCGTGACAGAGAATAGAAGGATAAGGTGGAAGGAGAGGGAAAAGAGGTGCATGGAAAGAGAAGAGAAGAAAGGATTAGGGGGACGGAAAGAGAAAAGGGGTGTCAGGAGAGAGAGGAGAGAAAGAATAGTTGGAAGTATAGAGAAAAGTGGTGGTAGGAGAGAGAGAATAGCAGGAGTAGTTTGAAGAGGAGAGAAAAGGTAGAAAGATAGAGAAGATTAAGATTAGGTGGAAGGAGAGAGACAAGAGGTGGAAGAGGAGATAAGATAAAGCTTTTAGGTGGAAGGAGAGAAAAAAGAAGAGAGGTTAAAGAAGAGAGGGAAGAGCAGGACAAAATGAAGGAAGAAAAAAAAGAATGATAATGTGGAAGTAGAGAGAAGAGAAGGATTAGAAAGAAGGAGAGAAAAAAGAGGTGGAAGAAACATGCAGAAAAGGATTAGGCAGAAGGACAGAGAAAAGAGGTGAAAGGAGAGAGAAGAAAAGTATTATGTTGAAGAAGAGAGAAAACAGATGGAAAGAGAGAGACAGAGACAGGAGGCTGAATGAGAGAAAAACAGCAAAATAATGTGAAGGAAGAGAAAAAAGAGATTGAAAGGTGGAAGAAGAGAAGCGAAGGATTAGGTGGACGGAAAGAGAAAATGGGTAGCAGGAGAAAGAGGAGAGAAAGAATAGTTGGAAGGAGAGAGTAGATAAGGAGTAGTTGCAAGGAGAGAGAAAAGGTAGAAGGATAGAGAAGATACGGATTAGGTGGAAGGAGAGAGACAAGAGGTCTAAGAAGAGATAAAATAAAGACTAGGTGGAAGGAGAGAGAAAAAAGTGGTGGAAGCAGAAATAAGAGAAAGATTATGTGGAACGAAACAGAAGAGAAGGATTAGGTGCAAAGAGAGAAAGAGGAGCAGGAGAGTGAGAAGATCAGAATAAGGTGGAAGTAGAGATAAAACAAGGATAAGGTGGAGGGAGAGAGAAGAGAAGGATTTGGTGAAGATAACAGAAAAAATGTTGAAGGACAGGGGAAAGAGCAGGATAAGGTAAAGGTAGAGCAAAAAACAGATGGATACAGTGGAAGGAGAAGAAAAGAGATGTAGAAGGAGAGAGAAGAGAAAGATTAGGTGGAAGGTGAGAGAAAATAGTTGGAAAGAGAAACAGAAGGATTAGGGGGAAGGAGAGAAAGGAGGTGGAATGAGACAGAAGAGAACGATTAGGTGGAAGGAGAGAGATAAGAATTGGAAAAGGAGAAAAAAGAGATGGAAGGAGAGACAGTTGAGCAGGATAAATTGGGGAAAAAGAGAGAGAGAATGATTAGGCAGAAAGAGTGAATTAGGTAAAAAGACAGAGGAGAAGGATTACTTGTAAGGAGAGAGAAAAGAGGTAGAGAAGAGTAAGATAAGCGTATTGTTCTTATTTTTGTTTTTAAATGTCTTTTCTTTTGATTATACAGTATAAATCCATTCAAGATACTTGGGGACAAATGGGGAGAATCTGAGTACACATTAAAAGCAATGTCCAGTATGTTGTTTGAGTACCATGACACATTTTTTCCCCAGTGTATTCATGCTTACCTTAGAACAGCTTAGTCCATAGATCTTAATGGGTACGTTTTTCTTTGGATAGTTTCTTTTTGTGCAAATGCTGCCTGCAATGCTGCCACTCTGACACAGCCAAAGACTGTATACTTTCACTCATATATCTACCACTCATAACCAGTCTTGTCACATTAGTGTTACCATACTTCTATCTCCTCTTAAATGAAATTTCAATTGTAGATTAAGTTTGTCTGTATGAGTTTGTAAATGCCAGCCCAGTGCCTTTTAATAGTAAGTGCATAATATTTATCATCAAACTGTAATAAAATTCAGTATACATATATCTGCCTTATGTTGCCACCCATCACAAATTCCTGCCCCCCCTTTCCTCCTTTTTCTAGATCCGCCTCTGCTCTCCTTCCTCCACTTTTCTCTCTCCTTCCACCTCAAATTCATCGATTACTTTGCTCAGTTGTTCATTTTCTAATTGTTTCACTTTTTTTGTGAGAAAAAAAATTTGTATAGTACATTTCCTCTTTATTTATGTAAGATTCAGAGCAGCTTTAGCTACGTTTTCTTTGACAGACAATATTAGCTTTCATAGCCTACTTTACTAACGTCAGCTAGTTAACATTACATGTATAGTTAGCAAAACAACATTCATAAACCTGAAATGTATGATGTCAAAAGCAGTACCACAACTATACTAGGACTGTACTGTTGTTGTTGTACCTCTCTCTCTGAAGGGACGTTAACGGTAAAATGGATGTCACTCTCTCTAGTTTTTAAACGCTTAATGCAGTATTGTAACACAAAATAGCTTACTTTACTATCAAAAATGCTCACGTGTGATATGACCAAAATTGTAACTTCCAAACTGAAAGTGCTTGTCACTCGCTCTACTCTTTAAATGTTTAAAGCAGTATTGTGACACAAATAACTTATTTTAGAATAAAAATGCTTTGCTTTGAAAAATAAAACTCTCACGTGAAATGACCAAATGGCTAACTTCGAAACTGAAACTGACGTATGGGTGCTTCTATCACTGTGAAAATGCGTTTCCATTCAGGATTTAAATGTTTAATAGCTCACATTGCAGTTAAACTGCTTAGAGCAATTATAAAAGATGGAAAACTTTAAAATGTGTTATAATAGAAATGCACTCATTTGGAGTTTTGAAGCTCTGTATTGTGAGGATTTGTTGGAACTGTTGTCGGTGTACCTATCTCTCTGTGAAAACGGAAAAACTGCCACTTTCTCTACTCTTTGAAAGCTTAAAGCAGTATTCTGATACAAATACCTTACTGTAGAATCAAAAATGCTATGTTGTGAAAAATCCAACTGCTCTCATGTGAAAAGACCGAATGATTAATTATGAAACTAAATCTGTTGTCTGCACGCTTCAATTAATTTAAAAATGCAATTCTCGGCAGCATTCACATACTAATGAGTCACATTACAGTTAAACTCTTTAAAGCTATTATTAAAGGAGGAAGACTCAGTTACACAGTGAAAAAGGTTTTTTTCTCTCTTATAATGTGTTATAATAAGGAGAAATGCATTCATTTGGAGTTGAAGGTTTGTATTGTGAGGATTTGTTGGAACTGTTGTCGTTGTACCTCTCTCTCTTTGTGAAAAGACGTTTCTGCAAATTGCAAACTGCGTGTCACTCTCTCTACTCTATGAAAGCTCAAAGCAGTATTCTAAAACAAATACCTTACTGTAGAATCAAAAATGCTAAGTTGTGAAAAATCAAACTGCTCTCATGTAAAATGAGCAATTGGTCAACTTTCAAACTAAAACTGTTTTCTGTGTGCTTCTATCACTGTGAAAATGCATTTCTCTGCAGCATTCAGATATTTATTAGCTCACAAAACAGTTAAACTCCTTAAAGCTATTATTTAAGGTTGAAAACTCAGTTACACACTGAAAAATGTTTTTTCTTTCTCTTAAAATGAGTTATAATAAAGAGAAATGCACTCATTTGGAGATGAAGCTCTGTATTGTGAGGATTTGTTGGAACTGTTGTCGGTGTATCTCTCTCTCTGTGAAAAGACGTTTCTGCAAACGGCAAACTGCGTGTCACTTTCTCTACTATTTAAAAACTTAAAACAGTATTCTGATACAAAAACCTCACTGTAGAATCAAAAATACTGTGTTGTGAGAAACAAAACTGCTCTCATTTGAAAAGAGCAAAATGGTGAACTTTCAAACTAAAACTGTTGTCTAGGTGCTTCTATCACTGTGAAAATGCATTTCTCGGCAGCATTCAGATATTTATTAGCTCACAATACAGTTAAACTCCTTAAAGCTATTATTTAAGGTTGAAAACTCAGTTACACACTGAAAAATGTTTTTTCTTTCTCTTAAAATGAGTTATAATAAAGAGAAATGCACTCATTTGGAGTTGAAGCTTTGTATTGTGAGGATTTGTTGGAACTGTTGTCGGTGTATCTCTCGCTCTGTTAAAAGACGTTTCTGCAAACGGCAAACTGCGTGTCACTCTCTCTACTATTTAAAAGCTTAAAACAGTATTCTGATACAAAAACCTCACTGTAGAATCAAAAATACTGTGTTGTGAGAAACAAAACTGCTCTCATTTGAAATGAGCAAAATGGTGAACTTTCAAACTAAAACTGTTGTCTAGGTGCTTCTACCACGGTGAAAATGCATTTTTCGGCAGCATTCAGATATGTAATAGTTCACATTACAGTTAAACTGCTTTGAGCTATAACGTAAGGTGGAAAACTTAGTTACACACAGAAATACTTTTTCTTTCTCTTAAAATGTGTTATAATAAAGAGAAATTCACTAATTTGGACTTGAAGGTCTGTATTGTGAGGATTTGTAGGAGCTCTTGTCGGTGTATCTCTCTCTCTCTTTGAAAAGACGTTTCTGCAAACGGCAAACTGCTTGTCACTCTCTCTACTATTTAAAAGCGTAAAACAAAACGCTTTTTGTTTTTCTTATAGAAAAACCTCACTGCAGAATCAAAAATACTGTGTTGTGAGAAACAAAACTGCTCTCATTTGAAATGAGCAAAATGGTGAACTTTAAAACTAAAACTGTAGTCTAGGTGCTTCTAAAACGGTGAAAATGCATTCGTCGGCAGCAATCAGATATATAATAGTTCACATTACAGTTAAACTGTTTTGAGCTATAAACGTAAAGGGGGAAAACTTATTTACACACAGAAATACTTTTTCTTTCTCTCAAAATGTGTTCTAATAAAGAGAAATTCACTCATTTGGAGTTGAAGCTCTGTATTGTGAGGATTTGTTGGAACTGTTCTCGGTGTATCTCTCTCTCTGTGAAAAGACGTTTCTGCAAACGGCAAACTGCGTGTCACTCTCTCTACTTTTTAAATGCGTAAAACAGTATTCTGATACAAAAACCTCACTGTAGATTCAAAAATACTGTGTTGTGAGAAACAAAACTGCTCTCATTTGAAATGAGCAAAATGGTGAACTTTCAAACTAAAACTGTTGTCTAGGTGCTTCTACCACGGTGAAAATGCATTTTTCGGCAGCATTCAGATACGTAATAGTTCACATTACAGTTAAACTCCTTACAGCTATTATTTAATGTTGAAAACTCAGTAACACACTGAAAAATGTTTTTTCTTTCTCTTAAAATGAGTTATAATAAAGAGAAATGCACTCATTTGGAGTTGAAGCTCTGTATTGTGAGGATTTGTTGGAACTGTTGTCGGTGTATCTCTCTCTCTCTGTGAAAAGACGTTTCTGCAAACGGCAAACTGCTTGTCACTCTCTACTATTTAAAAGCGTAAAACAGTATTCTGATACAAAAACCTCACTGTAGAATCAAAAATACTGAGTTGTGAGAAACAAAACTGCTCTCTTTTGAAATGAGCAAAATGGTGAACTTTCAAACTAAAACTGTTGTCTAGGTGCTTCTACCACGGTGAAAATGCATTTTTCGGCAGCATTCAGATATGTAATAGTTCACATTACAGTTAAACTCCTTAAAGCTATTATTTTAGGTTGAAAACTCAGTTACACACTGAAAAATGTTTTTTCTTTCTCTTAAAATGAGTTATAATAAAGAGAAATGCACTCATTTGGAGTTGAAGCTCTGTATTGTGAGGATTTGTTGGAACTGTTGTCGGTGTATCTCTCTCTCTGTGAAAAGATGTTTCTGCAAACGGCAAACTGCGTGTCACTCTCTCTACTATTTAAAAGCTTAAAACAGTATTCTGATACAAAAACCTCACTGTAGAATCAAAAATACTGTGTTGTGAGAAACAAAACTGCTCTCATTTGAAATGAGCAAAATGGTGAACTTTCAAACTAAAACTGTTGTCTAGGTGCTTCTACCACGGTGAAAATGCATTTTTCGGCAGCATTCAGATATGTAATAGTTCACATTACAGTTAAACTGCTTTGAGCTATAACGTAAGGTGGAAAACTTAGTTACACACAGAAATACTTTTTCTTTCTCTTAAAATGTGTTATAATAAAGAGAAATTCACTAATTTGGACTTGAAGGTCTGTATTGTGAGGATTTGTAGGAGCTCTTGTCGGTGTATCTCTCTCTCTCTTTGAAAAGACGTTTCTGCAAACGGCAAACTGCTTGTCACTCTCTCTACTATTTAAAAGCGTAAAACAAAACGCTTTTTGTTTTTCTTATAGAAAAACCTCACTGCAGAATCAAAAATACTGTGTTGTGAGAAACAAAACTGCTCTCATTTGAAATGAGCAAAATGGTGAACTTTCAAACTAAAACTGTTGTCTAGGTGCTTCTACCACGGTGAAAATGCATTTTTCGGCAGCATTCAGATACGTAATAGTTCACATTACAGTTAAACTCCTTACAGCTATTATTTAATGTTGAAAACTCAGTAACACACTGAAAAATGTTTTTTCTTTCTCTTAAAATGAGTTATAATAAAGAGAAATGCACTCATTTGGAGTTGAAGCTCTGTATTGTGAGGATTTGTTGGAACTGTTGTCGGTGTATCTCTCTCTCTCTGTGAAAAGACGTTTCTGCAAACGGCAAACTGCTTGTCACTCTCTACTATTTAAAAGCGTAAAACAGTATTCTGATACAAAAACCTCACTGTAGAATCAAAAATACTGAGTTGTGAGAAACAAAACTGCTCTCTTTTGAAATGAGCAAAATGGTGAACTTTCAAACTAAAACTGTTGTCTAGGTGCTTCTACCACGGTGAAAATGCATTTTTCGGCAGCATTCAGATATGTAATAGTTCACATTACAGTTAAACTCCTTAAAGCTATTATTTTAGGTTGAAAACTCAGTTACACACTGAAAAATGTTTTTTCTTTCTCTTAAAATGAGTTATAAGAAAGAGAAATGCACTCATTTGGAGTTGAAGCTCTGTATTGTGAGGATTTGTTGGAACTGTTGTCGGTGTATCTCTTTCTCTGTGAAAAGACGTTTCTGCAAACGGCAAACTGCGTGTCACTCTCTCTACTATTTAAAAGCGTAAAACAGTATTCTGATACAAAAACCTCACTGTAGAATCAAAAGTACTGTGTTGTGAGAAACAAAACTGCTGTCATTTGAAATGAGCAAAATGGTGAACTTTCAAACTAAAACTGTTGTCTAGGTGCTTCTACCACGGTGAAAATGCATTTTTCGGCAGCATTCAGATATATAATAGTTCACATTACAGTTAAACTGCTTTGAGCTATAACATAAGATGGAAAACTTAGTTACACACAGATATACTTTTTTTTTCTTTCTCTTAAAATGTGTTATAATAAAGAGAAATGCATTCATTTGGAGTTTGAAAAATCAAACTGTTCTCATGTAAAATGAGCAATTGGTCAACTTTCAAACTAAAACTGTTGTCTGTGTGCTTCTATCACTGTGAAAATGCATTTCTCAGCAGCATTCAGATATTTATTAGCTCACAATACAGTTAAACTCCTTAAAGCTATTATTTAAGGTTGGAAACTCAGTTACACACTGAAAAATGTTTTTTTTTTCTCTTAAAATGAGTTATAATAAAGAGAAATGCACTCATTTGGAGTTGAAGCTCTGTATTTGTTGGAACTGTTGTCGGTGTATCTCTCTCTCTGTGAAAAGACGTTTCTGCAACCGGCAAACTGCGTGTCACTCTCTCTACTATTTAAAAGCGTAAAACAGTATTCTTATACAAAAACCTCACTGTAGAATCAAAAATACTGTGTTGTGAGAAACAAAACTGCTCTCATTTGAAATGAGCAAAATGGTGAACTTTCAAACTAACACTGTTGTCTAGGTGCTTCTTTCACTGTGAAAATGCATTTCTCGGCAGCATTCAGATATTTCTTAGCTTACAATACAGTTAAACTCCTTAAAGCTATTATTTAAGGTTGAAAACTCAGTCACACACTGAAAAATGTTTTTTCCTTCTCTTAAAATGAGTTATAATAAAGAGAAATGCACTCATTTGGAGTTGAAGCTTTGTATTGTGAGGATTTGTAGGAGCTGTTGTCGGTGTATCTCTCTCTCTTTGATAAGACGTTTCTGCAAACGGCAAACTGCTTGTCACTCTCTCTACTATTTAAAAGCGTAAAACAGTATTCTTATACAAAAACCTCACTGTAGAATCAAAATACTGTGTTGTGAGAAACAAAACTGCTCTCATTTGAAATGAGCAAAATGGTGAACTTTCAAACTAACACTGTTGTCTAGGTGCTTCTATAACTGTGAAAATGCATTTCTCGGCAGCATTCAGATATTTATTAGCTCACAATACAGTTAAACTCCTTAAAGCTATTATTTAAGGTTGAAAACTCAGTTACACACTGAAAAATGTTTTTTCTTTCTCTTAAAATGAGTTATAATAAAGAGAAATGCACTCATTTGGAGTTGAAGCTTTGTATTGTGAGGATTTGTTGGAACTGTTCTCGGTGTATCTCTCTCTCTGTGAAAAGACGTTTCTGCAAACGGCAAACTGCGTGTCACTCTCTCTACTTTTTAAATGCGTAAAACAGTATTCTGATACAAAAACCTCACTGTAGAATCAAAAATACTGTGTTGTGAGAAACAAAACTGCTCTCATTTGAAATGAGCAAAATGGTGAACTTTCAAACTAAAACTGTTGTCTAGGTGCTTCTACCACGGTGAAAATGCATTTTTCGGCAGCATTCAGATACGTAATAGTTCACATTACAGTTAAACTCCTTACAGCTATTATTTAATGTTGAAAACTCAGTAACACACTGAAAAATGTTTTTTCTTTCTCTTAAAATGAGTTATAATAAAGAGAAATGCACTCATTTGGAGTTGAAGCTCTGTATTGTGAGGATTTGTTGGAACTGTTGTCGGTGTATCTCTCTCTCTCTGTGAAAAGACGTTTCTGCAAACGGCAAACTGCTTGTCACTCTCTACTATTTAAAAGCGTAAAACAGTATTCTGATACAAAAACCTCACTGTAGAATCAAAAATACTGAGTTGTGAGAAACAAAACTGCTCTCTTTTGAAATGAGCAAAATGGTGAACTTTCAAACTAAAACTGTTGTCTAGGTGCTTCTACCACGGTGAAAATGCATTTCTCGGCAGCATTCAGATATGTAATAGTTCACATTACAGTTAAACTCCTTAAAGCTATTATTTTAGGTTGAAAACTCAGTTACACACTGAAAAATGTTTTTTCTTTCTCTTAAAATGAGTTATAAGAAAGAGAAATGCACTCATTTGGAGTTGAAGCTCTGTATTGTGAGGATTTGTTGGAACTGTTGTCGGTGTATCTCTTTCTCTGTGAAAAGACGTTTCTGCAAACGGCAAACTGCGTGTCACTCTCTCTACTATTTAAAAGCGTAAAACAGTATTCTGATACAAAAACCTCACTGTAGAATCAAAAGTACTGTGTTGTGAGAAACAAAACTGCTGTCATTTGAAATGAGCAAAATGGTGAACTTTCAAACTAAAACTGTTGTCTAGGTGCTTCTACCACGGTGAAAATGCATTTTTCGGCAGCATTCAGATATATAATAGTTCACATTACAGTTAAACTGCTTTGAGCTATAACATAAGATGGAAAACTTAGTTACACACAGATATACTTTTTTTTTCTTTCTCTTAAAATGTGTTATAATAAAGAGAAATGCATTCATTTGGAGTTTGAAAAATCAAACTGTTCTCATGTAAAATGAGCAATTGGTCAACTTTCAAACTAAAACTGTTGTCTGTGTGCTTCTATCACTGTGAAAATGCATTTCTCAGCAGCATTCAGATATTTATTAGCTCACAATACAGTTAAACTCCTTAAAGCTATTATTTAAGGTTGGAAACTCAGTTACACACTGAAAAATGTTTTTTTTTTCTCTTAAAATGAGTTATAATAAAGAGAAATGCACTCATTTGGAGTTGAAGCTCTGTATTTGTTGGAACTGTTGTCGGTGTATCTCTCTCTCTGTGAAAAGACGTTTCTGCAACCGGCAAACTGCGTGTCACTCTCTCTACTATTTAAAAGCGTAAAACAGTATTCTTATACAAAAACCTCACTGTAGAATCAAAAATACTGTGTTGTGAGAAACAAAACTGCTCTCATTTGAAATGAGCAAAATGGTGAACTTTCAAACTAACACTGTTGTCTAGGTGCTTCTTTCACTGTGAAAATGCATTTCTCGGCAGCATTCAGATATTTCTTAGCTTACAATACAGTTAAACTCCTTAAAGCTATTATTTAAGGTTGAAAACTCAGTTACACACTGAAAAATGTTTTTTCCTTCTCTTAAAATGAGTTATAATAAAGAGAAATGCACTCATTTGGAGTTGAAGCTTTGTATTGTGAGGATTTGTAGGAGCTGTTGTCGGTGTATCTCTCTCTCTTTGATAAGACGTTTCTGCAAACGGCAAACTGCTTGTCACTCTCTCTACTATTTAAAAGCGTAAAACAGTATTCTTATACAAAAACCTCACTGTAGAATCAAAATACTGTGTTGTGAGAAACAAAACTGCTCTCATTTGAAAAGAGCAAAATGGTGAACTTTCAAACTAACACTGTTGTCTAGGTGCTTCTATAACTGTGAAAATGCATTTCTCGGCAGCATTCAGATATTTATTAGCTCACAATACAGTTAAACTCCTTAAAGCTATTATTTAAGGTTGAAAACTCAGTTACATACTGAAAAATGTTTTTTCTTTCTCTTAAAATGAGTTATAATAAAGAGAAATGCACTCATTTGGAGTTGAAGCTTTGTATTGTGAGGATTTGTTGGAACTGTTGTCGGTGTATCTCTCTCTCTGTGAAAAGACGTTTCTGCAAACGGCAAACTGCTTGTCACTCTCTCTACTATTTAAAAGCTTAAAACAGTATTCTGATACAAAAACCTCACTGTAGAATCAAAAATACTGTGTTGTGAGAAACAAAACTGCTCTCATTTGAAATGAGCAAAATGGTGAACTTTCAAAGTAAAACTGTTGTCTAGGTGCTTCTACCACGGTGAAAATGCATTTTTCGGCAGCATTCAGATATGTAATATTCACATTACAGTTAAACTGCTTTGAGCTATAACGTAAGGTGGAAAACTTAGTTACACACAGAAATACTTTTTCTTTCTCTTAAAATGTGTTCTAATAAAGAGAAATTCACTCATTTGGACTTGAAGGTCTGTATTGTGAGGATTTGTGGGAGCTGTTGTCGGTGTATCTCTCTCTCTTTGATAAGACGTTTCTGCAAACGGCAAACTGCTTGTCACTCTCTCTACTATTTAAAAGCGTAAAACAGTATTCTATACAAAAACCTCACTGTAGAATCAAAATACTGTGTTGTGAGAAACAAAACTGCTCTCATTTGAAAAGAGCAAAATGGTGAACTTTCAAACTAACTCTGTTGTCTAGGTGCTTCTATCACTGTGAAAATGCATTTCTCGGCAGCATTCAGATATTTATTAGCTCACAATACAGTTAAACTCCTTAAAGCTATTATTTAAGGTTGAAAGCTCAGTTACACACTGAAAAATGTTTTTTCTTTCTCTTAAAATGAGTTATAATAAAGAGAAATGCACTCATTTGGAGTTGAAGCTTTGTATTGTGAGGATTTGTTGGAACTGTTGTTGGTGTATCTCTCTCTCTGTGAAAAGACGTTTCTGCAAACGGAAAACTGCTTGTCACTCTCTCTACTATTTAAAAGCTTAAAACAGTATTCTGATACAAAAACCTCACTGTAGAATCAAAAATACTGTGTTGTGAGAAACAAAACTGCTCTCATTTGAAATGAGCAAAATGGTGAACTTTCAAACTAAAACTGTTGTCTAGGTGCTTCTACCACGGTGAAAATGCATTTTTCGGCAGCATTCAGATATGTAATAGTTCACATTACAGTTAAACTGCTTTGAGCTATAACGTAAGGTGGAAAACTTAATTACACACAGAAATACTTTTTCTTTCTCTTAAAATGAGTTATAATAAAGAGAAATGCACTCATTTGGAGTTGAAGCTTTGTATTGTGAGGATTTGTTGGAACTGTTCTCGGTGTATCTCTCTCTCTGTGAAAAGACGTTTCTGCAAACGGCAAACTGCGTGTCACTCTCTCTACTTTTTAAATGCGTAAAACAGTATTCTGATACAAAAACCTCACTGTAGAATCAAAAATACTGTGTTGTGAGAAACAAAACTGCTCTCATTTGAAATGAGCAAAATGGTGAACTTTCAAACTAAAACTGTTGTCTAGGTGCTTCTACCACGGTGAAAATGCATTTTTCGGCAGCATTCAGATACGTAATAGTTCACATTACAGTTAAACTCCTTACAGCTATTATTTAATGTTGAAAACTCAGTAACACACTGAAAAATGTTTTTTCTTTCTCTTAAAATGAGTTATAATAAAGAGAAATGCACTCATTTGGAGTTGAAGCTCTGTATTGTGAGGATTTGTTGGAACTGTTGTCGGTGTATCTCTCTCTCTCTGTGAAAAGACGTTTCTGCAAACGGCAAACTGCTTGTCACTCTCTACTATTTAAAAGCGTAAAACAGTATTCTGATACAAAAACCTCACTGTAGAATCAAAATACTGTGTTGTGAGAAACAAAACTGCTCTCATTTGAAAAGAGCAAAATGGTGAACTTTCAAACTAACTCTGTTGTCTAGGTGCTTCTATCACTGTGAAAATGCATTTCTCGGCAGCATTCAGATATTTATTAGCTCACAATACAGTTAAACTCCTTAAAGCTATTATTTAAGGTTGAAAGCTCAGTTACACACTGAAAAATGTTTTTTCTTTCTCTTAAAATGAGTTATAATAAAGAGAAATGCACTCATTTGGAGTTGAAGCTTTGTATTGTGAGGATTTGTTGGAACTGTTGTTGGTGTATCTCTCTCTCTGTGAAAAGACGTTTCTGCAAACGGAAAACTGCTTGTCACTCTCGCTACTATTTAAAAGCTTAAAACAGTATTCTGATACAAAAACCTCACTGTAGAATCAAAAATACTGTGTTGTGAGAAACAAAACTGCTCTCATTTGAAATGAGCAAAATGGTGAACTTTCAAATTAAACTGTTGTCTAGGTGCTTCTACCACGGTGAAAATGCATTTTTCGGCAGCATTCAGATATGTAATAGTTCACATTACAGTTAAACTGCTTTGAGCTATAACGTAAGGTGGAAAACTTAGTTACACACAGAAATACTTTTTCTTTCTCTTAAAATGAGTTATAATAAAGAGAAATGCACTCATTTGGAGTTGAAGCTTTGTATTGTGAGGATTTGTTGGAACTGTTCTCGGTGTATCTCTCTCTCTGTGAAAAGACGTTTCTGCAAACGGCAAACTGCGTGTCACTCTCTCTACTTTTTAAATGCGTAAAACAGTATTCTGATACAAAAACCTCACTGTAGAATCAAAAATACTGTGTTGTGAGAAACAAAACTGCTCTCATTTGAAATGAGCAAAATGGTGAACTTTCAAACTAAAACTGTTGTCTAGGTGCTTCTACCACGGTGAAAATGCATTTTTCGGCAGCATTCAGATACGTAATAGTTCACATTACAGTTAAACTCCTTACAGCTATTATTTAATGTTGAAAACTCAGTAACACACTGAAAAATGTTTTTTCTTTCTCTTAAAATGAGTTATAATAAAGAGAAATGCACTCATTTGGAGTTGAAGCTCTGTATTGTGAGGATTTGTTGGAACTGTTGTCGGTGTATCTCTCTCTCTCTGTGAAAAGACGTTTCTGCAAACGGCAAACTGCTTGTCACTCTCTACTATTTAAAAGCGTAAAACAGTATTCTGATACAAAAACCTCACTGTAGAATCAAAAATACTGAGTTGTGAGAAACAAAACTGCTCTCTTTTGAAATGAGCAAAATGGTGAACTTTCAAACTAAAACTGTTGTCTAGGTGCTTCTACCACGGTGAAAATGCATTTTTCGGCAGCATTCAGATATATAATAGTTCACATTACAGTTAAACTGCTTTGAGCTATAACATAAGATGGAAAACTTAGTTACACACAGATATACTTTTTTTTTCTTTCTCTTAAAATGTGTTATAATAAAGAGAAATGCATTCATTTGGAGTTTGAAAAATCAAACTGTTCTCATGTAAAATGAGCAATTGGTCAACTTTCAAACTAAAACTGTTGTCTGTGTGCTTCTATCACTGTGAAAATGCATTTCTCAGCAGCATTCAGATATTTATTAGCTCACAATACAGTTAAACTCCTTAAAGCTATTATTTAAGGTTGGAAACTCAGTTACACACTGAAAAATGTTTTTTTTTTCTCTTAAAATGAGTTATAATAAAGAGAAATGCACTCATTTGGAGTTGAAGCTCTGTATTTGTTGGAACTGTTGTCGGTGTATCTCTCTCTCTGTGAAAAGACGTTTCTGCAACCGGCAAACTGCGTGTCACTCTCTCTACTATTTAAAAGCGTAAAACAGTATTCTTATACAAAAACCTCACTGTAGAATCAAAAATACTGTGTTGTGAGAAACAAAACTGCTCTCATTTGAAATGAGCAAAATGGTGAACTTTCAAACTAACACTGTTGTCTAGGTGCTTCTTTCACTGTGAAAATGCATTTCTCGGCAGCATTCAGATATTTCTTAGCTTACAATACAGTTAAACTCCTTAAAGCTATTATTTAAGGTTGAAAACTCAGTTACACACTGAAAAATGTTTTTTCCTTCTCTTAAAATGAGTTATAATAAAGAGAAATGCACTCATTTGGAGTTAAAGCTTTGTATTGTGAGGATTTGTAGGAGCTGTTGTCGGTGTATCTCTCTCTCTTTGATAAGACGTTTCTGCAAACGGCAAACTGCTTGTCACTCTCTCTACTATTTAAAAGCGTAAAACAGTATTCTATACAAAAACCTCACTGTAGAATCAAAAATACTGTGTTGTGAGAAACAAAACTGCTCTCATTTGAAATGAGCAAAATGGTGAACTTTCAAACTAAAACTGTTGTCTAGGTGCTTCTACCACGGTGAAAATGCATTTTTCGGCAGCATTCAGATATGTAATAGTTCACATTACAGTTAAACTGCTTTGAGCTATAACGTAAGGTGGAAAACTTAGTTACACACAGAAATACTTTTTCTTTCTCTTAAAATGTGTTCTAATAAAGAGAAATTCACTCATTTGGACTTGAAGGTCTGTATTGTGAGGATTTGTGGGAGCTGTTGTCGGTGTATCTCTCTCTCTTTGATAAGACGTTTCTGCAAACGGCAAACTGCTTGTCACTCTCTCTACTATTTAAAAGCGTAAAACAGTATTCTATACAAAAACCTCACTGTAGAATCAAAATACTGTGTTGTGAGAAACAAAACTGCTCTCATTTGAAAAGAGCAAAATGGTGAACTTTCAAACTAACACTGTTGTCTAGGTGCTTCTATCACTGTGAAAATGCATTTCTCGGCAGCATTCAGATATTTATTAGCTCACAATACAGTTAAACTCCTTAAAGCTATTATTTAAGGTTGAAAACTCAGTTCCACACTGAAAAATGTTTTTTCTTTCTCTTAAAATGAGTTATAATAAAGAGAAATGCACTCATTTGGAGTTGAAGCTTTGTATTGTGAGGATTTGTTGGAACTGTTGTCGGTGTATCTCTCTCTCTGTGAAAAGACGTTTATGCAAACGGCAAACTGCGTGTCACTCTCTCTACTATTTAAAAGCTTAAAACAGTATTCTGATACAAAAACCTCACTGTAGAATCAAAAATACTGTGTTGTGAGAAACAAAACTGCTCTCATTTGAAATGAGCAAAATTGTGAACTTTCAAACTAAAACTGTTGTCTAGGTGCTTCTATCACTGTGAAAATGCATTTTTCGGCAGCATTCAGATATGTAATAGTTCATATTACAGTTAAACTGCTTTGAGGTGGAAAACTCAGTTACACACTGAAAAATGTTTTTTCTTTCTCTTAAAATGAGTTATAATAAAGAGAAATGCACTCATTTGGAGTTGAAGCTTTGTATTGTGAGGATTTGTTGGAACTGTTGTCGGTGTATCTCTCACTCTGTGAAAAGACGTTTCTGCAAACGGAAAACTGCGTGTCACTCTCTCTACTATTTAAAAGCTTAAAACAGTATTCTGATACAAAAACCTCACTGTAGAATCAAAAATACTGTGTTGTGAGAAACAAAACTGCTCTCATTTGAAATGAGCAAAATGGTGAACTTTCAAACTAAAACTGTTGTCTAGGTGCTTCTACCACGGTGAAAATGCATTTTTCGGCAGCATTCAGATATGCAATAGTTCACATTACAGTTAAACTCCTTAAAGCTATTATTTAAGGTTGAAAACTCAGTTACACACTGAAAAATGTTTTTTCTTTCTCTTAAAATGAGTTATAAGAAAGAGAAATGCACTCATTTGGAGTTGAAGCTCTGTATTGTGAGGATTTGTTGGAACTGTTGTCGGTGTATCTCTTTCTCTGTGAAAAGACGTTTCTGCAAACTGCAAACTGCGTGTCACTCTCTCTACTATTTAAAAGCGTAAAACAGTATTCTGATACAAAAACCTCACTGTAGAATCAAAAATACTGTGTTGTGAGAAACAAAACTGCTCTCATTTGAAATGAGCAAAATGGTGAACTTTCAAACTAAAACTGTTGTCTAGGTGCTTCTACCACGGTGAAAATGCCTTTTTCGGCAGCATTCAGATATGTAATAGTTCACATTACAGTTAAACTGCTTTGAGCTATAACGTAAGGTGGAAAACTTAGTTACACACAGAAATACTTTTTCTTTCTCTTAAAATGTGTTCTAGTAAAGAGAAATTCACTCATTTGGACTTGAAGGTCTGTATTGTGAGGATTTGTAGGAGCTCTTGTCGGTGTAGCTCTCTCTCTTTGAAAAGACGTTTCTGCAAAGGGCAAACTGCTTGTCACTCTCTCTACTATTTAAAAGTGTAAAACAAAACGCTTTTTGTTTTTCTTATACAAAAACCTCACTGTAGAATCAAAAATACTGTGTTGTGAGAAACAAAACTGCTCTCATTTGAAATGAGCAAAATGGTGAACTTTCAAACTAAAACTGTTGTCTAGGTGCTTCTACCACGGTGAAAATGCATTTTTCGGCAGTATTCAGATATGTAATAGTTCATATTACAGTTAAACTGCTTTGAGGTGGAAAACTCAGTTACACACTGAAAAATGTTTTTTCTTTCTCTTAAAATGAGTTATAATAAAGAGAAATGCACTCATTTGGAGTTGAAGCTCTGTATTGTGAGGATTTGTTGGAACTCTTGTCGGTGTATCTCTCTCTCTGTGAAAAGATGTTTCTGCAAACTGCAAACTGCAAACTGCGTGTCACTCTTTCTACTATTTAAAAGCTTAAAACAGTATTTTGATACAAAAACCTCACTGTAGAATGAAAAATACTGTGTTGTGAGAAACAAAACTGCTCTCATTTGAAATGAGCAAAATGGTGAACTTTCAAACTAAAACTGTTGTCTAGGTGCTTCTACCACGGTGAAAATGCATTTCTCGGCAGCATTCAGATATTTATTAGCTCACAATACAGTTAAACTCCTGAAAGCTATTATTTAAGGTTGAAAACTCAGTTACACACTGAAAAATGTTTTTTCTTTCTCTTAAAATGAGTTATAATAAAGAGAAATGCACTCATTTGGAGTTGAAGCTCTGTATTGTGAGGATTTGTTGGAACTTTTGTCGGTGTATCTCTTTCTCTGTGAAAAGACGTTTCTGCAAACGCCAAACTGCGTGTCACTCTCTCTACTATTTAAAAGCGTAAAACAGTATTCTGATACAAAAACCTCACTGTAGAATCAAAAATACTGTGTTGTGAGAAACAAAACTGCTCTCATTTGAAATGAGCAAAATGGTGAACTTTCAAACTAAAACTGTTGTCTAGGTGCTTCTACCACGGTGAAAATGCATTTTTCGGCAGCATTCAGATATGTAATAGTTCACATTACAGTTAAACTGCTTTGAGCTATAACGTAAGGTGGAAAACTTAGTTACACACAGAAATACTTTTTCTTTCTCTTAAAATGTGTTCTAATAAAGAGAAATTCACTCATTTGGACTTGAAGGTCTGTATTGTGAGGATTTGTAGGAGCTCTTGTCGGTGTATCTCTCTCTCTTTGAAAAGACGTTTCTGCAAAGGGCAAACTGCTTGTCACTCTCTCTACTATTTAAAAGTGTAAAACAAAACGCTTTTTGTTTTTCTTATTCAAAAACCTCACTGTAGAATCAAAAATACTGTGTTGTGAGAAACAAAACTGCTCTCATTTGAAATGAGCAAAATGGTGAACTTTCAAACTAAAACTGTTGTCTAGGTGCTTCTACCACGGTGAAAATGCATTTTTCGGCAGTATTCAGATATGTAATAGTTCATATTACAGTTAAACTGCTTTGAGGTGGAAAACTCAGTTACACACTGAAAAATGTTTTTTCTTTCTCTTAAAATGAGTTATAATAAAGAGAAATGCACTCATTTGGAGTTGAAGCTCTGTATTGTGAGGATTTGTTGGAACTCTTGTCGGTGTATCTCTCTCTCTGTGAAAAGATGTTTCTGCAAACTGCAAACTGCAAACTGCGTGTCACTCTTTCTACTATTTAAAAGCTTAAAACAGTATTTTGATACAAAAACCTCACTGTAGAATGAAAAATACTGTGTTGTGAGAAACAAAACTGCTCTCATTTGAAATGAGCAAAATGGTGAACTTTCAAACTAAAACTGTTGTCTAGGTGCTTCTACCACGGTGAAAATGCATTTCTCGGCAGAATTTCAGATATTTATTATCTCACAATACAGTTAAACTCCTGAAAGCTATTATTTAAGGTTGAAAACTCAGTTACACACTGAAAAATGTTTTTTCTTTCTCTTAAAATGAGTTATAATAAAGAGAAATGCACTCATTTGGAGTTGAAGCTCTGTATTGTGAGGATTTGTTGGAACTTTTGTCGGTGTATCTCTTTCTCTGTGAAAAGACGTTTCTGCAAACGCCAAACTGCGTGTCACTCTCTCTACTATTTAAAAGCGTAAAACAGTATTCTGATACAAAAACCTCACTGTAGAATCAAAAATACTGTGTTGTGAGAAACAAAACTGCTCTCATTTGAAATGAGCAAAATGGTGAACTTTCAAACTAAAACTGTTGTCTAGGTGCTTCTACCACGGTGAAAATGCATTTTTCGGCAGCATTCAGATATGTAATAGTTCACATTACAGTTAAACTGCTTTGAGCTATAACGTAAGGTGGAAAACTTAGTTACACACAGAAATACTTTTTCTTTCTCTTAAAATGTGTTCTAATAAAGAGAAATTCACTCATTTGGACTTGAAGGTCTGTATTGTGAGGATTTGTAGGAGCTCTTGTCGGTGTATCTCTCTCTCTTTGAAAAGACGTTTCTGCAAAGGGCAAACTGCTTGTCACTCTCTCTACTATTTAAAAGTGTAAAACAAAACGCTTTTTGTTTTTCTTATACAAAAACCTCACTGTAGAATCAAAAATACTGTGTTGTGAGAAACAAAACTGCTCTCATTTGAAATGAGCAAAATGGTGAACTTTCAAACTAAAACTGTTGTCTAGGTGCTTCTACCACGGTGAAAATGCATTTTTCGGCAGTATTCAGATATGTAATAGTTCATATTACAGTTAAACTGCTTTGAGGTGGAAAACTCAGTTACACACTGAAAAATGTTTTTTCTTTCTCTTAAAATGAGTTATAATAAAGAGAAATGCACTCATTTGGAGTTGAAGCTCTGTATTGTGAGGATTTGTTGGAACTCTTGTCGGTGTATCTCTCTCTCTGTGAAAAGACGTTTCTGGAAACGGCAAACTGCGTGTCACTCTCTCTACTATTTAAAAGCGTAAAACAGTATTCTTATACAAAAACCTCACTGTAGAATCAAAAATACTGTGTTGTGAGAAACAAAACTGCTCTCATTTGAAATGAGCAAAATGGTGAACTTTCAAACTAAAACTGTTGTCTAGGTGCTTCTACCACGGTGAAAATGCATTTTTCGGCAGCATTCAGATATGCAATAGTTCACATTACAGTTAAACTCCTTAAAGCTTTTATTTAAGGTTGAAAACTCAGTTACACACTGAAAAATGTTTTTTCTTTCTCTTAAAATGAGTTATAAGAAAGAGAAATGCACTCATTTGGAGTTGAAGCTCTGTATTGTGAGGATTTGTTGGAACTGTTGTCGGTGTATCTCTTTCTCTGTGAAAAGACGTTTCTGCAAACTGCAAACTGCGTGTCACTCTCTCTACTATTTAAAAGCGTAAAACAGTATTCTGATACAAAAACCTCACTGTAGAATCAAAAATACTGTGTTGTGAGAAACAAAACTGCTCTCATTTGAAATGAGCAAAATGGTGAACTTTCAAACTAAAACTGTTGTCTAGGTGCTTCTACCACGGTGAAAATGCCTTTTTCGGCAGCATTCAGATATGTAATAGTTCACATTACAGTTAAACTGCTTTGAGCTATAACGTAAGGTGGAAAACTTAGTTACACACAGAAATACTTTTTCTTTCTCTTAAAATGTGTTCTAATAAAGAGAAATTCACTCATTTGGACTTGAAGGTCTGTATTGTGAGGATTTGTAGGAGCTCTTGTCGGTGTATCTCTCTCTCTTTGAAAAGACGTTTCTGCAAAGGGCAAACTGCTTGTCACTCTCTCTACTATTTAAAAGTGTAAAACAAAACGCTTTTTGTTTTTCTTATACAAAAACCTCACTGTAGAATCAAAAATACTGTGTTGTGAGAAACAAAACTGCTCTCATTTGAAATGAGCAAAATGGTGAACTTTCAAACTAAAACTGTTGTCTAGGTGCTTCTACCACGGTGAAAATGCATTTTTCGGCAGTATTCAGATATGTAATAGTTCATATTACAGTTAAACTGCTTTGAGGTGGAAAACTCAGTTACACACTGAAAAATGTTTTTTCTTTCTCTTAAAATGAGTTATAATAAAGAGAAATGCACTCATTTGGAGTTGAAGCTCTGTATTGTGAGGATTTGTTGGAACTGTTGTCGGTGTATCTCTCTCTCTGTGAAAAGACGTTTCTGGAAACGGCAAACTGCGTGTCACTCTCTCTACTATTTAAAAGCGTAAAACAGTATTCTTATACAAAAACCTCACTGTAGAATCAAAAATACTGTGTTGTGAGAAACAAAACTGCTCTCATTTGAAATGAGCAAAATGGTGAACTTTCAAACTAAAACTGTTGTCTAGGTGCTTCTATCACTGTGAAAATGCATTTTTCGGCAGCATTCAGATATTTATTAGCTCACAATACAGTTAAACTCCTTAAAGCTATTATTTAAGGTTGAAAACTCAGTTACACACTGAAAAATGTTTTTTCTTTCTCTTAAAATGAGTTATAATAAAGAGAAATGCACTCATTTGGAGTTGAAGCTCTTGTATTGTGAGGATTTGTTGGAACTGTTGTCGGTGTATCTCTCTCTCTGTGAAAAGACGTTTCTGCAAACGGCAAACTGCGTGTCACTCTCTCTACTATTTAAAAGCTTAAAACAGTATTCTGATACAAAAACCTCACTGTAGAATCAAAAATACTGTGTTGTGAGAAACAAAACTGCTCTCATTTGAAATGAGCAAAATGGTGAACTTTCAAACTAAAACTGTTGTCTAGGTGCTTCTACCACGGTGAAAATGCATTTTTCGGCAGTATTCAGATACGTAATAGTTCACATTACAGTTAAACTCCTTACAGCTATTATTTAATGTTGAAAACTCAGTAACACACTGAAAAATGTTTTTTCTTTCTCTTAAAATGAGTTATAATAAAGAGAAATGCACTCATTTGGAGTTGAAGCTCTGTATTGTGAGGATTTGTTGGAACTGTTGTCGGTGTATCTCTCTCTGTGAAAAGACGTTTCTGCAAACGGCAAACTGCGTGTCACTCTCTCTACTATTTAAAAGCGTAAAACAGTATTCTGATACAAAAACCTCACTGTAGAATCAAAAATACTGAGTTGTGAGAAACAAAACTGCTCTCTTTTGAAATGAGCAAAATGGTGAACTTTCAAACTAAAACTGTTGTCTAGGTGCTTCTACCACGGTGAAAATGCATTTTTCGGCAGCATTCAGATATGTAATAGTTCACATTACAGTTAAACTCCTTAAATCTATTATTTAAGGTTGAAAACTCAGTTACACACTGAAAAATGTTTTCTCTTTCTCTTAAAATGAGTTATAAGAAAGAGAAATGCACTCATTTGGAGTTGAAGCTCTGTATTGTGAGGATTTGTTGGAACTGTTGTCGGTGTATCTCTTTCTCTGTGAAAAGACGTTTCTGCAAACGGCAAATTGCGTGTCACTCTCTCTACTATTTAAAAGCGTAAAACAGTATTCTGATACAAAAACCTCACTGTAGAATCAAAAATACTGAGTTGTGAGAAACAAAACTGCTCTCTTTTGAAATGAGCAAAATGGTGAACTTTCAAACTAAAACTGTTGTCTAGGTGCTTCTACCACGGTGAAAATGCATTTTTCGGCAGCATTCAGATATGTAATAGTTCACATTACAGTTAAACTGCTTTGAGGTATAACGTAAGGTGGAAAACTTAGTTACACACAGAAATACTTTTTCTTTCTCTTAAAATGTGTTCTAATAAAGAGAAATTCACTCATTTGGACTTGAAGGTCTGTATTGTGAGGATTTGTAGGAGCTCTTGTCGGTGTATCTCTCTCTCTTTGAAAAGACGTTTCTGCAAAGGGCAAACTGCTTGTCACTCTCTCTACTATTTAAAAGTGTAAAACAAAACGCTTTTTGTTTTTCTTATACAAAAACCTCACTGTAGAATCAAAAATACTGTGTTGTGAGAAACAAAACTGCTCTCATTTGAAATGAGCAAAATGGTGAACTTTCAAACTAAAACTGTTGTCTAGGTGCTTCTACCACGGTGAAAATGCATTTTTCGGCAGTATTCAGATATGTAATAGTTCATATTACAGTTAAACTGCTTTGAGGTGGAAAACTCAGTTACACACTGAAAAATGTTTTTTCTTTCTCTTAAAATGAGTTATAATAAAGAGAAATGCACTCATTTGGAGTTGAAGCTCTGTATTGTGAGGATTTGTTGGAACTCTTGTCGGTGTATCTCTCTCTCTCTGTGAAAAGATGTTTCTGCAAACTGCAAACTGCGTGTCACTCTTTCTACTATTTAAAAGCTTAAAACAGTATTTTGATACAAAAACCTCACTGTAGAATCAAAAATACTGTGTTGTGAGAAACAAAACTGCTCTCATTTGAAATGAGCAAAATGGTGAACTTTCAAACTAAAACTGTTGTCTAGGTGCTTCTATCACTGTGAAAATGCATTTCTCGGCAGCATTCAGATATTTATTAGCTCACAATACAGTTAAACTCCTTAAAGCTATTATTTAAGGTTGAAAACTCAGTTACACACTGAAAAATGTTTTTTATTTCTCTTAAAATGAGTTATAATAAAGAGAAATGCACTCATTTGGAGTTGAAGCTTTGTATTGTGAGGATTTGTTGGAACTGTTGTCGGTGTATCTCTCTCTCTGTGAAAAGACGTTTCTGCAAACGGCAAACTGCGTGTCACTCTCTCTACTATTTAAAAGCTTAAAACAGTATTCTGATACAAAAACCTCACTGTAGAATCAAAAATACTGTGTTGTGAGAAACAAAACTGCTCTAATTTGAAATGAGCAAAATGGTGAACTTTCAAACTAAAACTGTTGTCTAGGTGCTTCTACCACGGTGAAAATGCATTTTTCGGCAGCATTCAGATATGTAATAGTTCATATTACAGTTTAACTGCTTTGAGCTATAACGTAAGGTGCAAAACTTAGTTACACACAGAAATACTTTTTCTTTCTCTTAAAAAGTGTTCTAATAAAGAGAAATTCACTCATTTGGACTTGAAGGTCTGTATTGTGAGAATTTGTAGGAGCTGTTGTCGGTGTATCTCTCTCTGTGAAAAGACGTTTCTGCAAACGGCAAACTGCGTGTCACTCTCTCTACTATTTAAAAGCGTAAAGCAAAACGCTTTTTGTTTTTCTTATACAAAAACCTCACTGTAGAATCAAAAATACTGTGTTGTGAGAAACAAAACTGCTCTCATTTGAAATGAGCAAAATGGTGAACTTTCAAACTAAAACTGTTGTCTAGGTGCTTCTACCACGGTGAAAATGCATTTTTCGGCAGCATTCAGATATGTAATAGTTCACATTACAGTTAAACTGCTTTGAGCTATAACGTAAGGTGGAAAACTTAGTTACACACAGAAAAACTTTTTCATTCTCTTAAAATGTGTTCTAATAAAGAGAAATTCACTCTTTTGGACTTGAAGGTCTGTATTGTGAGGATTTGTAGGAACTGTTGTCGGTGTATCTCTCTCTCTGTGAAAAGACGTTTCTGCAAACGGCAAACTGCGTGTCACTCTCTCTACTATTTAAAAGCGTAAAACAGTATTCTGATACAAAAACCTCACTGTAGAATCAAAAATACTGTGTTGTGAGAAAAAAAACTGCTCTCATTTGAAATGAGCAAAATGGTGAACTTTCAAACTAAAACTGTTGTCTAGGTGCTTCTACCATGGTGAAAATGCATTTTTCGGCAGCATTCAGCTATGTAATAGTTCACATTACAGTTAAACTGCTTTGAGCTATAACGTAAGGTGGAAAACTTAGTTACACACAGAAATACTTTTTCTTTCTCTCAAAATGTGTTCTAATAAAGAGAAATTCACTCATTTGGACTTGAAGGTCTGTATTGTGAGGATTTGTGGGAGCTGTTGTCGGTGTATCTCTCTCTCTTTGATAAGACGTTTCTGCAAAAGGCAAACTGCTTGTCACTCTCTCTACTATTTAAAAGCGTAAAACAGTATTCTGATACAAAAACCTCACTGTAGAATCAAAATACTGTGTTGTGAGAAACAAAACTGCTCTCATTTGAAAAGAGCAAAATGGTGAACTTTCAAACTAACACTGTTGTCTAGGTGCTTCTATCACTGTGAAAATGCATTTCTCGGCAGCATTCAGATATTTATTAGCTCACAATACAGTTAAACTCCTTAAAGCTATTATTTAAGGTTGAAAACTCAGTTACACACTGAAAAATGTTTTTTCTTTCTCTTAAAATGAGTTATAATAAAGAGAAATGCACTCATTTGGAGTTGAAGCTTTGTATTGTGAGGATTTGTTGGAACTGTTGTCGGTGTATCTTTCTCTCTGTGAAAAGACGTTTCTGCAAACGGCAAACTGCGTGTCACTCTCTCTACTATTTAAAAGCTTAAAACAGTATTCTGATACAAAAACCTCACTGTAGAATCAAAAATACTGTGTTGTGAGAAACAAAACTGCTCTCATTTGAAATGAGCAAAATGGTGAACTTTCAAACTAAAACTGTTGTCTAGGTGCTTCTATCACTATGAAAATGCATTTTTCGGCAGCATTCAGATATGTAATAGTTCATATTAAAGTTAAACTGCTTTGAGGTGGAAAACTCAGTTACACACTGAAAAATGTTTTTTCTTTCTCTTAAAATGAGTTATAATAAAGAGAAATGCACTCATTTGGAGTTGAAGCTTTGTATTGTGAGGATTTGTTGGAACTGTTGTCGGTGTATCTCTCTCTCTGTGAAAAGACGTTTCTGCAAACGGAAAACTGCGTGTCACTCTCTCTACTATTTAAAAGCTTAAAACAGTATTCTGATACAAAAACCTCACTGTAGAATCAAAAATACTGTGTTGTGAGAAACAAAACTGCTCTCATTTGAAATGAGCAAAATGGTGAACTTTCAAACTAAAACTGTTGTCTAGGTGCTTCTACCACGGTGAAAATGCATTTTTCGGCAGCATTCAGATATGTAATAGTTCATATTACAGTTAAACTGCTTTGAGCTATAACGTAAGGTGCAAAACTTAGTTACACACAGAAACACTTTTTCTTTCTCTTAAAATGTGTTCTAATAAAGAGAAATTCACTCATTTGGACTTGAAGGTCTGTATTGTGAGGATTTGTAGGAGCTCTTGTCGGTGTATCTCTCTCTCTTTGAAAAGACGTTTCTGCAAAGGGCAAACTGCTTGTCACTCTCTCTACTATTTAAAAGTGTAAAACAAAACGCTTTTTGTTTTTCTTATACAAAAACCTCACTGTAGAATCAAAAATACTGTGTTGTGAGAAACAAAACTGCTCTCATTTGAAATGAGCAAAATGGTGAACTTTCAAACTAAAACTGTTGTCTAGGTGCTTCTACCACGGTGAAAATGCATTTTTCGGCAGTATTCAGATATGTAATAGTTCATATTACAGTTAAACTGCTTTGAGGTGGAAAACTCAGTTACACACTGAAAAATGTTTTTTCTTTCTCTTAAAATGAGTTATAATAAAGAGAAATGCACTCATTTGGAGTTGAAGCTCTGTATTGTGAGGATTTGTTGGAACTCTTGTCGGTGTATCTCTCTCTCTGTGAAAAGATGTTTCTGCAAACTGCAAACTGCGTGTCACTCTTTCTACTATTTAAAAGCTTAAAACAGTATTTTGATACAAAAACCTCACTGTAGAATCAAAAATACTGTGTTGTGAGAAACAAAACTGCTCTCATTTGAAATGAGCAAAATGGTGAACTTTCAAACTAAAACTGTTGTCTAGGTGCTTCTATCACTGTGAAAATGCATTTCTCGGCAGCATTCAGATATTTATTAGCTCACAATACAGTTAAACTCCTTAAAGCTATTATTTAAGGTTGAAAACTCAGTTACACACTGAAAAATTTTTTTTCTTTCTCTTAAAATGAGTTATAATAAAGAGAAATGCACTCATTTGGAGTTGAAGCTCTGTATTGTGAGGATTTGTTGGAACTGTTGTCGGTGTATCTCTCTCTCTGTGAAAAGATGTTTCTGCAAACGGCAAACTGCGTGTCACTCTCTCTACTATTTAAAAGCTTAAAACAGTATTCTGATACAAAAACCTCACTGTAGAATCAAAAATACTGTGTTGTGAGAAACAAAACTGCTCTCATTTGAAATGAGCAAAATGGTGAACTTTCAAACTAAAACTGTTGTCTAGGTGCTTCTACCACGGTGAAAATGCATTTTTCGGCAGCATTCAGATATGTAATAGTTCACATTACAGTTAAACTGCTTTGAGCTATAACGTAAGGTGGAAAACTTAGTTACACACAGAAATACTTTTTCTTTCTCTTAAAATGTGTTCTAATAAAGAGAAATTCACTCATTTGGACTTGAAGGTCTGTATTGTGAGGATTTGTAGGAGCTCTTGTCGGTGTATCTCTCTCTCTTTGAAAAGACGTTTCTGCAAAGGGCAAACTGCTTGTCACTCTCTCTACTATTTAAAAGTGTAAAACAAAACGCTTTTTGTTTTTCTTATTCAAAAACCTCACTGTAGAATCAAAAATACTGTGTTGTGAGAAACAAAACTGCTCTCATTTGAAATGAGCAAAATGGTGAACTTTCAAACTAAAACTGTTGTCTAGGTGCTTCTACCACGGTGAAAATGCATTTTTCGGCAGCATTCAGATATGTAATAGTTCACATTACAGTTAAACTGCTTTGAGCTATAACGTAAGGTGGAAAACTTAGTTACACACAGAAATACTTTTTCTTTCTCTTAAAATGTGTTCTAATAAAGAGAAATTCACTCATTTGGACTTGAAGGTCTGTATTGTGAGGATTTGTAGGAGCTCTTGTCGGTGTATCTCTCTCTCTTTGAAAAGACGTTTCTGCAAAGGGCAAACTGCTTGTCACTCTCTCTACTATTTAAAAGTGTAAAACAAAACGCTTTTTGTTTTTCTTATACAAAAACCTCACTGTAGAATCAAAAATACTGTGTTGTGAGAAACAAAACTGCTCTCATTTGAAATGAGCAAAATGGTGAACTTTCAAACTAAAACTGTTGTCTAGGTGCTTCTACCACGGTGAAAATGCATTTTTCGGCAGCATTCAGATATGTAATAGTTCACATTACAGTTAAACTGCTTTGAGCTATAACGTAAGGTGGAAAACTTAGTTACACACAGAAATACTTTTTCTTTCTCTTAAAATGTGTTCTAATAAAGAGAAATTCACTCATTTGGACTTGAAGGTCTGTATTGTGAGGATTTGTAGGAGCTCTTGTCGGTGTATCTCTCTCTCTTTGAAAAGACGTTTCTGCAAAGGGCAAACTGCTTGTCACTCTCTCTACTATTTAAAAGTGTAAAACAAAACGCTTTTTGTTTTTCTTATTCAAAAACCTCACTGTAGAATCAAAAATACTGTGTTGTGAGAAACAAAACTGCTCTCATTTGAAATGAGCAAAATGGTGAACTTTCAAACTAAAACTGTTGTCTAGGTGCTTCTACCACGGTGAAAATGCATTTTTCGGCAGCATTCAGATATGTAATAGTTCACATTACAGTTAAACTGCTTTGAGCTATAACGTAAGGTGGAAAACTTAGTTACACACAGAAATACTTTTTCTTTCTCTTAAAATGTGTTCTAATAAAGAGAAATTCACTCATTTGGACTTGAAGGTCTGTATTGTGAGGATTTGTAGGAGCTCTTGTCGGTGTATCTCTCTCTCTTTGAAAAGACGTTTCTGCAAAGGGCAAACTGCTTGTCACTCTCTCTACTATTTAAAAGTGTAAAACAAAACGCTTTTTGTTTTTCTTATACAAAAACCTCACTGTAGAATCAAAAATACTGTGTTGTGAGAAACAAAACTGCTCTCATTTGAAATGAGCAAAATGGTGAACTTTCAAACTAAAACTGTTGTCTAGGTGCTTCTACCACGGTGAAAATGCATTTTTCGGCAGCATTCAGATATGTAATAGTTCACATTACAGTTAAACTGCTTTGAGCTATAACGTAAGGTGGAAAACTTAGTTACACACAGAAATACTTTTTCTTTCTCTTAAAATGTGTTCTAATAAAGAGAAATTCACTCATTTGGACTTGAAGGTCTGTATTGTGAGGATTTGTAGGAGCTCTTGTCGGTGTATCTCTCTCTCTTTGAAAAGACGTTTCTGCAAAGGGCAAACTGCTTGTCACTCTCTCTACTATTTAAAAGTGTAAAACAAAACGCTTTTTGTTTTTCTTATTCAAAAACCTCACTGTAGAATCAAAAATACTGTGTTGTGAGAAACAAAACTGCTCTCATTTGAAATGAGCAAAATGGTGAACTTTCAAACTAAAACTGTTGTCTAGGTGCTTCTACCACGGTGAAAATGCATTTTTCGGCAGCATTCAGATATGTAATAGTTCACATTACAGTTAAACTGCTTTGAGCTATAACGTAAGGTGGAAAACTTAGTTACACACAGAAATACTTTTTCTTTCTCTTAAAATGTGTTCTAATAAAGAGAAATTCACTCATTTGGACTTGAAGGTCTGTATTGTGAGGATTTGTAGGAGCTCTTGTCGGTGTATCTCTCTCTCTTTGAAAAGACGTTTCTGCAAAGGGCAAACTGCTTGTCACTCTCTCTACTATTTAAAAGTGTAAAACAAAACGCTTTTTGTTTTTCTTATACAAAAACCTCACTGTAGAATCAAAAATACTGTGTTGTGAGAAACAAAACTGCTCTCATTTGAAATGAGCAAAATGGTGAACTTTCAAACTAAAACTGTTGTCTAGGTGCTTCTACCACGGTGAAAATGCATTTTTCGGCAGCATTCAGATATGTAATAGTTCATATTACAGTTAAACTGCTTTGAGCTATAACGTAAGGTGCAAAACTTAGTTACACACAGAAACACTTTTTCTTTCTCTTAAAATGTGTTCTAATAAAGAGAAATTCACTCATTTGGACTTGAAGGTCTGTATTGTGAGGATTTGTAGGAGCTCTTGTCGGTGTATCTCTCTCTCTTTGAAAAGACGTTTCTGCAAAGGGCAAACTGCTTGTCACTCTCTCTACTATTTAAAAGTGTAAAACAAAACGCTTTTTGTTTTTCTTATACAAAAACCTCACTGTAGAATCAAAAATACTGTGTTGTGAGAAACAAAACTGCTCTCATTTGAAATGAGCAAAATGGTGAACTTTCAAACTAAAACTGTTGTCTAGGTGCTTCTACCACGGTGAAAATGCATTTTTCGGCAGTATTCAGATATGTAATAGTTCATATTACAGTTAAACTGCTTTGAGGTGGAAAACTCAGTTACACACTGAAAAATGTTTTTTCTTTCTCTTAAAATGAGTTATAATAAAGAGAAATGCACTCATTTGGAGTTGAAGCTCTGTATTGTGAGGATTTGTTGGAACTCTTGTCGGTGTATCTCTCTCTCTGTGAAAAGATGTTTCTGCAAACTGCAAACTGCGTGTCACTCTTTCTACTATTTAAAAGCTTAAAACAGTATTTTGATACAAAAACCTCACTGTAGAATCAAAAATACTGTGTTGTGAGAAACAAAACTGCTCTCATTTGAAATGAGCAAAATGGTGAACTTTCAAACTAAAACTGTTGTCTAGGTGCTTCTATCACTGTGAAAATGCATTTCTCGGCAGCATTCAGATATTTATTAGCTCACAATACAGTTAAACTCCTTAAAGCTATTATTTAAGGTTGAAAACTCAGTTACACACTGAAAAATTTTTTTTCTTTCTCTTAAAATGAGTTATAATAAAGAGAAATGCACTCATTTGGAGTTGAAGCTCTGTATTGTGAGGATTTGTTGGAACTGTTGTCGGTGTATCTCTCTCTCTGTGAAAAGATGTTTCTGCAAACGGCAAACTGCGTGTCACTCTCTCTACTATTTAAAAGCTTAAAACAGTATTCTGATACAAAAACCTCACTGTAGAATCAAAAATACTGTGTTGTGAGAAACAAAACTGCTCTCATTTGAAATGAGCAAAATGGTGAACTTTCAAACTAAAACTGTTGTCTAGGTGCTTCTACCACGGTGAAAATGCATTTTTCGGCAGCATTCAGATATGTAATAGTTCACATTACAGTTAAACTGCTTTGAGCTATAACGTAAGGTGGAAAACTTAGTTACACACAGAAATACTTTTTCTTTCTCTTAAAATGTGTTCTAATAAAGAGAAATTCACTCATTTGGACTTGAAGGTCTGTATTGTGAGGATTTGTAGGAGCTCTTGTCGGTGTATCTCTCTCTCTTTGAAAAGACGTTTCTGCAAAGGGCAAACTGCTTGTCACTCTCTCTACTATTTAAAAGTGTAAAACAAAACGCTTTTTGTTTTTCTTATTCAAAAACCTCACTGTAGAATCAAAAATACTGTGTTGTGAGAAACAAAACTGCTCTCATTTGAAATGAGCAAAATGGTGAACTTTCAAACTAAAACTGTTGTCTAGGTGCTTCTACCACGGTGAAAATGCATTTTTCGGCAGCATTCAGATATGTAATAGTTCACATTACAGTTAAACTGCTTTGAGCTATAACGTAAGGTGGAAAACTTAGTTACACACAGAAATACTTTTTCTTTCTCTTAAAATGTGTTCTAATAAAGAGAAATTCACTCATTTGGACTTGAAGGTCTGTATTGTGAGGATTTGTAGGAGCTCTTGTCGGTGTATCTCTCTCTCTTTGAAAAGACGTTTCTGCAAAGGGCAAACTGCTTGTCACTCTCTCTACTATTTAAAAGTGTAAAACAAAACGCTTTTTGTTTTTCTTATACAAAAACCTCACTGTAGAATCAAAAATACTGTGTTGTGAGAAACAAAACTGCTCTCATTTGAAATGAGCAAAATGGTGAACTTTCAAACTAAAACTGTTGTCTAGGTGCTTCTACCACGGTGAAAATGCATTTTTCGGCAGCATTCAGATATGTAATAGTTCACATTACAGTTAAACTGCTTTGAGCTATAACGTAAGGTGGAAAACTTAGTTACACACAGAAATACTTTTTCTTTCTCTTAAAATGTGTTCTAATAAAGAGAAATTCACTCATTTGGACTTGAAGGTCTGTATTGTGAGGATTTGTAGGAGCTCTTGTCGGTGTATCTCTCTCTCTTTGAAAAGACGTTTCTGCAAAGGGCAAACTGCTTGTCACTCTCTCTACTATTTAAAAGTGTAAAACAAAACGCTTTTTGTTTTTCTTATTCAAAAACCTCACTGTAGAATCAAAAATACTGTGTTGTGAGAAACAAAACTGCTCTCATTTGAAATGAGCAAAATGGTGAACTTTCAAACTAAAACTGTTGTCTAGGTGCTTCTACCACGGTGAAAATGCATTTTTCGGCAGCATTCAGATATGTAATAGTTCACATTACAGTTAAACTGCTTTGAGCTATAACGTAAGGTGGAAAACTTAGTTACACACAGAAATACTTTTTCTTTCTCTTAAAATGTGTTCTAATAAAGAGAAATTCACTCATTTGGACTTGAAGGTCTGTATTGTGAGGATTTGTAGGAGCTCTTGTCGGTGTATCTCTCTCTCTTTGAAAAGACGTTTCTGCAAAGGGCAAACTGCTTGTCACTCTCTCTACTATTTAAAAGTGTAAAACAAAACGCTTTTTGTTTTTCTTATACAAAAACCTCACTGTAGAATCAAAAATACTGTGTTGTGAGAAACAAAACTGCTCTCATTTGAAATGAGCAAAATGGTGAACTTTCAAACTAAAACTGTTGTCTAGGTGCTTCTACCACGGTGAAAATGCATTTTTCGGCAGCATTCAGATATGTAATAGTTCACATTACAGTTAAACTGCTTTGAGGTGGAAAACTCAGTTACACACTGAAAAATGTTTTTTCTTTCTCTTAAAATGAGTTATAATAAAGAGAAATGTACTCATTTGGAGTAGTCTGTATTGTGAGGATTTGTTGGAACTCTTGTCGGTGTATCTCTCTCTCTGTGAAAAGATGTTTCTGCAAACTGCAAACTGCGTGTCACTCTTTCTACTATTTAAAAGCTTAAAACAGTATTTTGATACAAAAACCTCACTGTAGAATCAAAAATACTGTGTTGTGAGAAACAAAACTGCTCTCATTTGAAATGAGCAAAATGGTGAACTTTCAAACTAAAACTGTTGTCTAGGTGCTTCTATCACTGTGAAAATGCATTTCTCGGCAGCATTCAGATATTTATTAGCTCACAATACAGTTAAACACCTTAAAGCTATTATTTAAGGTTGAAAACTCAGTTACACACTGAAAAATGTTTTTTCTTTCTCTTAAAATGAGTTATAATAAAGAGAAATGCACTCATTTGGAGTTGAAGCTCTGTATTGTGAGGATTTGTTGGAACTGTTGTCGGTGTATCTCTCTCTCTGTGAAAAGATGTTTCTGCAAACGGCAAACTGCGTGTCACTCTCTCTACTATTTAAAAGCTTAAAACAGTATTCTGATAGAAAAACCTCACTGTAGAATCAAAAATACTGTGTTGTGAGAAACAAAACTGCTCTCATTTGAAATGAGCAAAATGGTGAACTTTCAAACTAAAACTGTTGTCTAGGTGCTTCTACCACGGTGAAAATGCATTTTTCGGCAGCATTCAGATATGTAATAGTTCACATTACAGTTAAACTGCTTTGAGCTATAACGTAAGGTGGAAAACTTAGTTACACACAGAAATACTTTTTCTTTCTCTTAAAATGAGTTATAATAAAGAGAAATGCACTCATTTGGAGTTGAAGCTTTGTATTGTGAGGATTTGTTGGAACTGTTGTCGGTGTATCTCTCTCTCTGTGAAAAGACGTTTCTGCAAACGGCAAACTGCGTGTCACTCTCTCTACTATTTAAAAGCTTAAAACAGTATTCTGATACAAAAACCTCACTGTAGAATCAAAAATACTGTGTTGTGAGAAACAAAACTGCTCTCATTTGAAATGAGCAAAATGGTGAACTTTCAAACTAAAACTGTTGTCTAGGTGCTTCTACCACGGTGAAAATGCATTTTTCGGCAGCATTCAGATATGTAATAGTTCATATTACAGTTAAACTGCTTTGAGCTATAACGTAAGGTGCAAAACTTAGTTACACACAGAAATACTTTTTCTTTCTCTTAAAATGTGTTCTAATAAAGAGAAATTCACTCATTTGGACTTGAAGGTCTGTATTGTGAGAATTTGTAGGAGCTTTTGTCGGTGTATCTCTCTCTCTGTGAAAAGACGTTTCTGCAAACGGCAAACTGCGTGTCACTCTCTCTACTATTTAAAAGCGTAAAGCAAAACGCTTTTTGTTTTTCTTATACAAAAACCTCACTGTAGAATCAAAAATACTGTGTTGTGAGAAACAAAACTGCTCTCATTTGAAATGAGCAAAATGGTGAACTTTCAAACTAAAACTGTTGTCTAGGTGCTTCTACCACGGTGAAAATGCATTTTTCGGCAGCATTCAGATATGTAATAGTTCACATTACAGTTAAACTGCTTTGAGCTATAACGTAAGGTGGAAAACTTAGTTACACACAGAAATACTTTTTCTTTCTCTTAAAATGAGTTATAATAAAGAGAAATGCACTCATTTGGAGTTGAAGCTTTGTATTGTGAGGATTTGTTGGAACTGTTGTCGGTGTATCTCTCTCTCTGTGAAAAGACGTTTCTGCAAACGGCAAACTGCGTGTCACTCTCTCTACTATTTAAAAGCTTAAAACAGTATTCTGATACAAAAACCTCACTGTAGAATCAAAAATACTGTGTTGTGAGAAACAAAACTGCTCTAATTTGAAATGAGCAAAATGGTGAACTTTCAAACTAAAACTGTTGTCTAGGTGCTTCTACCACGGTGAAAATGCATTTTTCGGCAGCATTCAGATATGTAATAGTTCACATTACAGTTAAACTGCTTTGAGCTATAACGTAAGGTGGAAAACTTAGTTACACACAGAAATACTTTTTCTTTCTCTTAAAATGTGTTCTAATAAAGAGAAATGCACTCATTTGGAGTTGAAGCTTTGTATTGTGAGGATTTGTAGGAGCTCTTGTCGGTGTATCTCTCTCTCTGTGAAAAGATGTTTCTGCAAACTGCAAACTGCAAACTGCGTGTCACTCTTTCTACTATTTAAAAGCTTAAAACAGTATTTTGATACAAAAACCTCACTGTAGAATCAAAAATACTGTGTTGTGAGAAACAAAACTGCTCTCATTTGAAATGAGCAAAATGGTGAACTTTCAAACTAAAACTGTTGTCTAGGTGCTTCTACCACGGTGAAAATGCATTTTTCGGCAGTATTCAGATATGTAATAGTTCATATTACAGTTAAACTGCTTTGAGGTGGAAAACTCAGTTACACACTGAAAAATGTTTTTTCTTTCTCTTAAAATGAGTTATAATAAAGAGAAATGCACTCATTTGGAGTTGAAGCTCTGTATTGTGAGGATTTGTTGGAACTCTTGTCGGTGTATCTCTCTCTCTGTGAAAAGATGTTTCTGCAAACTGCAAACTGCGTGTCACTCTTTCTACTATTTAAAAGCTTAAAACAGTATTTTGATACAAAAACCTCACTGTAGAATCAAAAATACTGTGTTGTGAGAAACAAAACTGCTCTCATTTGAAATGAGCAAAATGGTGAACTTTCAAACTAAAACTGTTGTCTAGGTGCTTCTATCACTGTGAAAATGCATTTCTCGGCAGCATTCAGATATTTATTAGCTCACAATACAGTTAAACTCCTTAAAGCTATTATTTAAGGTTGAAAACTCAGTTACACACTGAAAAATGTTTTTTCTTTCTCTTAAAATGAGTTATAATAAAGAGAAATGCACTCATTTGGAGTTGAAGCTTTGTATTGTGAGGATTTGTTGGAACTGTTGTCGGTGTATCTCTCTCTCTGTGAAAAGACGTTTCTGCAAACGGCAAACTGCGTGTCACTCTCTCTACTATTTAAAAGCTTAAAACAGTATTCTGATACAAAAACCTCACTGTAGAATCAAAAATACTGTGTTGTGAGAAACAAAACTGCTCTAATTTGAAATGAGCAAAATGGTGAACTTTCAAACTAAAACTGTTGTCTAGGTGCTTCTACCACGGTGAAAATGCATTTTTCGGCAGCATTCAGATATGTAATAGTTCACATTACAGTTAAACTGCTTTGAGCTATAACGTAAGGTGGAAAACTTAGTTACACACAGAAATACTTTTTCATTCTCTTAAAATGTGTTCTAATAAAGAGAAATTCACTCATTTGGACTTGAAGGTCTGTATTGTGAGGATTTGTAGGAACTGTTGTCGGTGTATCTCTCTCTCTGTGAAAAGACGTTTCTGCAAACGGCAAACTGCGTGTCACTCTCTCTACTATTTAAAAGCGTAAAACAGTATTCTGATACAAAAACCTCACTGTAGAATCAAAAATACTGTGTTGTGAGAAAAAAAACTGCTCTCATTTGAAATGAGCAAAATGGTGAACTTTCAAACTAAAACTGTTGTCTAGGTGCTTCTACCATGGTGAAAATGCATTTTTCGGCAGCATTCAGCTATGTAATAGTTCACATTACAGTTAAACTGCTTTGAGCTATAACGTAAGGTGGAAAACTTAGTTACACACAGAAATACTTTTTCTTTCTCTCAAAATGTGTTCTAATAAAGAGAAATTCACTCATTTGGACTTGAAGGTCTGTATTGTGAGGATTTGTGGGAGCTGTTGTCGGTGTATCTCTCTCTCTTTGATAAGACGTTTCTGCAAACTGCAAACTGCGTGTCACTCTTTCTACTATTTAAAAGCTTAAAACAGTATTTTGATACAAAAACCTCACTGTAGAATCAAAAATACTGTGTTGTGAGAAACAAAACTGCTCTCATTTGAAATGAGCAAAATGGTGAACTTTCAAACTAAAACTGTTGTCTAGGTGCTTCTATCACTGTGAAAATGCATTTCTCGGCAGCATTCAGATATTTATTAGCTCACAATACAGTTAAACTCCTTAAAGCTATTATTTAAGGTTGAAAACTCAGTTACACACTGAAAAATGTTTTTTCTTTCTCTTAAAATGAGTTATAATAAAGAGAAATGCACTCATTTGGAGTTGAAGCTTTGTATTGTGAGGATTTGTTGGAACTGTTGTCGGTGTATCTCTCTCTCTGTGAAAAGACGTTTCTGCAAACGGCAAACTGCGTGTCACTCTCTCTACTATTTAAAAGCTTAAAACAGTATTCTGATACAAAAACCTCACTGTAGAATCAAAAATACTGTGTTGTGAGAAACAAAACTGCTCTAATTTGAAATGAGCAAAATGGTGAACTTTCAAACTAAAACTGTTGTCTAGGTGCTTCTACCACGGTGAAAATGCATTTTTCGGCAGCATTCAGATATGTAATAGTTCACATTACAGTTAAACTGCTTTGAGCTATAACGTAAGGTGGAAAACTTAGTTACACACAGAAATACTTTTTCATTCTCTTAAAATGTGTTCTAATAAAGAGAAATTCACTCATTTGGACTTGAAGGTCTGTATTGTGAGGATTTGTAGGAACTGTTGTCGGTGTATCTCTCTCTCTGTGAAAAGACGTTTCTGCAAACGGCAAACTGCGTGTCACTCTCTCTACTATTTAAAAGCGTAAAACAGTATTCTGATACAAAAACCTCACTGTAGAATCAAAAATACTGTGTTGTGAGAAAAAAAACTGCTCTCATTTGAAATGAGCAAAATGGTGAACTTTCAAACTAAAACTGTTGTCTAGGTGCTTCTACCATGGTGAAAATGCATTTTTCGGCAGCATTCAGCTATGTAATAGTTCACATTACAGTTAAACTGCTTTGAGCTATAACGTAAGGTGGAAAACTTAGTTACACACAGAAATACTTTTTCTTTCTCTCAAAATGTGTTCTAATAAAGAGAAATTCACTCATTTGGACTTGAAGGTCTGTATTGTGAGGATTTGTGGGAGCTGTTGTCGGTGTATCTCTCTCTCTTTGATAAGACGTTTCTGCAAACGGCAAACTGCTTGTCACTCTCTCTACTATTTAAAAGCGTAAAACAGTATTCTATACAAAAACCTCACTGTAGAATCAAAAATACTGTGTTGTGAGAAACAAAACTGCTCTCATTTGAAAAGAGCAAAATGGTGAACTTTCAAACTAACACTGTTGTCTAGGTGCTTCTATCACTGTGAAAATGCATTTCTCGGCAGCATTCAGATATTTATTAGCTCACAATACAGTTAAACTCCTTAAAGCTATTATTTAAGGTTGAAAACTCAGTTACACACTGAAAAATGTTTTTTCTTTCTCTTAAAATGAGTTATAATAAAGAGAAATGCACTCATTTGGAGTTGAAGCTTTGTATTGTGAGGATTTGTTGGAACTGTTGTCGGTGTATCTCTCTCTCTGTGAAAAGACGTTTCTGCAAACGGCAAACTGCGTGTCACTCTCTCTACTATTTAAAAGCTTAAAACAGTATTCTGATACAAAAACCTCACTGTAGAATCAAAAATACTGTGTTGTGAGAAACAAAACTGCTCTCATTTGAAATGAGCAAAATGGTGAACTTTCAAACTAAAACTGTTGTCTAGGTGCTTCTATCACTGTGAAAATGCATTTCTCGGCAGCATTCAGATATTTATTAGCTCACAATACAGTTAAACTCCTTAAAGCTATTATTTAAGGTTGAAAACTCAGTTACACACTGAAAAATGTTTTTTCTTTCTCTTAAAATGAGTTATAATAAAGAGAAATGCACTCATTTGGAGTTGAAGCTTTGTATTGTGAGGATTTGTTGGAACTGTTGTCGGTGTATCTCTCTCACTGTGAAAAGACGTTTCTGCAAACGGCAAACTGCGTGTCACTCTCTCTACTATTTAAAAGCTTAAAACAGTATTCTGATACAAAAACCTCACTGTAGAATCAAAAATACTGTGTTGTGAGAAACAAAACTGCTCTCATTTGAAATGAGCAAAATGGTGAACTTTCAAACTAAAACTGTTGTCTAGGTGCTTCTATCACTGTGAAAATGCATTTTTCGGCAGCATTCAGATATGTAATAGTTCATATTAAAGTTAAACTGCTTTGAGGTGGAAAACTCAGTTACACACTGAAAAATGTTTTTTCTTTCTCTTAAAATGAGTTATAATAAAGAGAAATGCACTCATTTGGAGTTGAAGCTTTGTATTGTGAGGATTTGTTGGAACTGTTGTCGGTGTATCTCTCTCTCTGTGAAAAGATGTTTCTGCAAACGGAAAACTGCGTGTCACTCTTTCTACTATTTAAAAGCTTAAAACAGTATTTTGATACAAAAACCTCACTGTAGAATCAAAAATACTGTGTTGTGAGAAACAAAACTGCTCTCATTTGAAATGAGCAAAATGGTGAACTTTCAAACTAAAACTGTTGTCTAGGTGCTTCTACCACGGTGAAAATGCATTTTTCGGCAGCATTCAGATATGTAATAGTTCACATTACAGTTAAACTGCTTTGAGCTATAACGTAAGGTGGAAAACTTAGTTACACACAGAAATACTTTTTCATTCTCTTAAAATGTGTTCTAATAAAGAGAAATTCACTCATTTGGACTTGAAGGTCTGTATTGTGAGGATTTGTAGGAACTGTTGTCGGTGTATCTCTCTCTCTGTGAAAAGACGTTTCTGCAAACGGCAAACTGCGTGTCACTCTCTCTACTATTTAAAAGCGTAAAACAGTATTCTGATACAAAAACCTCACTGTAGAATCAAAAATACTGTGTTGTGAGAAACAAAACTGCTCTCATTTGAAATGAGCAAAATGGTGAACTTTCAAACTAAAACTGTTGTCTAGGTGCTTCTACCACGGTGAAAATGCATTTTTCGGCAGCATTCAGATATGTAATAGTTCACATTACAGTTAAACTGCTTTGAGGTGGAAAACTCAGTTACACACTGAAAAATGTTTTTTCTTTCTCTTAAAATGAGTTATAATAAAGAGAAATGCACTCATTTGGAGTAGTCTGTATTGTGAGGATTTGTTGGAACTCTTGTCGGTGTATCTCTCTCTCTGTGAAAAGATGTTTCTGCAAACTGCAAACTGCGTGTCACTCTTTCTACTATTTAAAAGCTTAAAACAGTATTTTGATACAAAAACCTCACTGTAGAATCAAAAATACTGTGTTGTGAGAAACAAAACTGCTCTCATTTGAAATGAGCAAAATGGTGAACTTTCAAACTAAAACTGTTGTCTAGGTGCTTCTATCACTGTGAAAATGCATTTCTCGGCAGCATTCAGATATTTATTAGCTCACAATACAGTTAAACTCCTTAAAGCTATTATTTAAGGTTGAAAACTCAGTTACACACTGAAAAATTTTTTTTCTTTCTCTTAAAATGAGTTATAATAAAGAGAAATGCACTCATTTGGAGTTGAAGCTCTGTATTGTGAGGATTTGTTGGAACTGTTGTCGGTGTATCTCTCTCTCTGTGAAAAGATGTTTCTGCAAACGGCAAACTGCGTGTCACTCTCTCTACTATTTAAAAGCTTAAAACAGTATTCTGATACAAAAACCTCACTGTAGAATCAAAAATACTGTGTTGTGAGAAACAAAACTGCTCTCATTTGAAATGAGCAAAATGGTGAACTTTCAAACTAAAACTGTTGTCTAGGTGCTTCTACCACGGTGAAAATGCATTTTTCGGCAGCATTCAGATATGTAATAGTTCACATTACAGTTAAACTGCTTTGAGCTATAACGTAAGGTGGAAAACTTAGTTACACACAGAAATACTTTTTCTTTCTCTTAAAATGTGTTCTAATAAAGAGAAATTCACTCATTTGGACTTGAAGGTCTGTATTGTGAGGATTTGTAGGAGCTCTTGTCGGTGTATCTCTCTCTCTTTGAAAAGACGTTTCTGCAAAGGGCAAACTGCTTGTCACTCTCTCTACTATTTAAAAGTGTAAAACAAAACGCTTTTTGTTTTTCTTATTCAAAAACCTCACTGTAGAATCAAAAATACTGTGTTGTGAGAAACAAAACTGCTCTTTTTTGAAATGAGCAAAATGGTGAACTTTCAAACTAAAACTGTTGTCTAGGTGCTTCTACCACGGTGAAAATGCATTTTTCGGCAGCATTCAGATATGTAATAGTTCACATTACAGTTAAACTGCTTTGAGCTATAACGTAAGGTGGAAAACTTAGTTACACACAGAAATACTTTTTCTTTCTCTTAAAATGTGTTCTAATAAAGAGAAATTCACTCATTTGGACTTGAAGGTCTGTATTGTGAGGATTTGTAGGAGCTCTTGTCGGTGTATCTCTCTCTCTTTGAAAAGACGTTTCTGCAAAGGGCAAACTGCTTGTCACTCTCTCTACTATTTAAAAGTGTAAAACAAAACGCTTTTTGTTTTTCTTATACAAAAACCTCACTGTAGAATCAAAAATACTGTGTTGTGAGAAACAAAACTGCTCTCATTTGAAATGAGCAAAATGGTGAACTTTCAAACTAAAACTGTTGTCTAGGTGCTTCTACCACGGTGAAAATGCATTTTTCGGCAGCATTCAGATATGTAATAGTTCACATTACAGTTAAACTGCTTTGAGGTGGAAAACTCAGTTACACACTGAAAAATGTTTTTTCTTTCTCTTAAAATGAGTTATAATAAAGAGAAATGCACTCATTTGGAGTAGTCTGTATTGTGAGGATTTGTTGGAACTCTTGTCGGTGTATCTCTCTCTCTGTGAAAAGATGTTTCTGCAAACTGCAAACTGCGTGTCACTCTTTCTACTATTTAAAAGCTTAAAACAGTATTTTGATACAAAAACCTCACTGTAGAATCAAAAATACTGTGTTGTGAGAAACAAAACTGCTCTCATTTGAAATGAGCAAAATGGTGAACTTTCAAACTAAAACTGTTGTCTAGGTGCTTCTATCACTGTGAAAATGCATTTCTCGGCAGCATTCAGATATTTATTAGCTCACAATACAGTTAAACTCCTTAAAGCTATTATTTAAGGTTGAAAACTCAGTTACACACTGAAAAATGTTTTTTCTTTCTCTTTAAATGAGTTATAATAAAGAGAAATGCACTCATTTGGAGTTGAAGCTCTGTATTGTGAGGATTTGTTGGAACTGTTGTCGGTGTATCTCTCTCTCTGTGAAAAGATGTTTCTGCAAACGGCAAACTGCGTGTCACTCTCTCTACTATTTAAAAGCTTAAAACAGTATTCTGATAGAAAAACCTCACTGTAGAATCAAAAATACTGTGTTGTGAGAAACAAAACTGCTCTCATTTGAAATGAGCAAAATGGTGAACTTTCAAACTAAAACTGTTGTCTAGGTGCTTCTACCACGGTGAAAATGCATTTTTCGGCAGCATTCAGATATGTAATAGTTCACATTACAGTTAAACTGCTTTGAGCTATAACGTAAGGTGGAAAACTTAGTTACACACAGAAATACTTTTTCTTTCTCTTAAAATGAGTTATAATAAAGAGAAATGCACTCATTCGGAGTTGAATCTTTGTATTGTGAGGATTTGTTGGAACTGTTGTCGGTGTATCTCTCTCTCTGTGAAAAGACGTTTCTGCAAACGACAAACTGCGTGTCACTCTCTCTACTATTTAAAAGCTTAAAACAGTATTCTGATACAAAAACCTCACTGTAGAATCAAAAATACTGTGTTGTGAGAAACAAAACTGCTCTCATTTGAAATGAGCAAAATGGTGAACTTTCAAACTAAAACTGTTGTCTAGGTGCTTCTACCACGGTGAAAATGCATTTTTCGGCAGCATTCAGATATGTAATAGTTCATATTACAGTTAAACTGCTTTGAGCTATAACGTAAGGTGCAAAACTTAGTTACACACAGAAATACTTTTTCTTTCTCTTAAAATGTGTTCTAATAAAGAGAAATTCACTCATTTGGACTTGAAGGTCTGTATTGTGAGAATTTGTAGGAGCTTTTGTCGGTGTATCTCTCTCTCTGTGAAAAGACGTTTCTGCAAACGGCAAACTGCGTGTCACTCTCTCTACTATTTAAAAGCGTAAAGCAAAACGCTTTTTGTTTTTCTTATACAAAAACCTCACTGTAGAATCAAAAATACTGTGTTGTGAGAAACAAAACTGCTCTCATTTGAAATGAGCAAAATGGTGAACTTTCAAACTAAAACTGTTGTCTAGGTGCTTCTACCACGGTGAAAATGCATTTTTCGGCAGCATTCAGATATGTAATCATATTACAGTTAAACTGCTTTGAGCTATAACGTAAGGTGCAAAACTTAGTTACACACAGAAATACTTTTTCTTTCTCTTAAAATGTGTTCTAATAAAGAGAAATTCACTCATTTGGACTTGAAGGTCTGTATTGTGAGGATTTGTAGGAGCTCTTGTCGGTGTATCTCTCTCTCTTTGAAAAGACGTTTCTGCAAAGGGCAAACTGCTTGTCACTCTCTCTACTATTTAAAAGTGTAAAACAAAACGCTTTTTGTTTTTCTTATACAAAAACCTCACTGTAGAATCAAAAATACTGTGTTGTGAGAAACAAAACTGCTCTCATTTGAAATGAGCAAAATGGTGAACTTTCAAACTAAAACTGTTGTCTAGGTGCTTCTACCACGGTGAAAATGCATTTTTCGGCAGTATTCAGATATGTAATAGTTCATATTACAGTTAAACTGCTTTGAGGTGGAAAACTCAGTTACACACTGAAAAATGTTTTTTCTTTCTCTTAAAATGAGTTATAATAAAGAGAAATGCACTCATTTGGAGTTGAAGCTCTGTATTGTGAGGATTTGTTGGAACTGTTGTCGGTGTATCTCTCTCTCTGTGAAAAGATGTTTCTGCAAACGGCAAACTGCGTGTCACTCTCTCTACTATTTAAAAGCTTAAAACAGTATTCTGATACAAAAACCTCACTGTAGAATCAAAAATACTGTGTTGTGAGAAACAAAACTGCTCTCATTTGAAATGAGCAAAATGGTGAACTTTCAAACTAAAACTGTTGTCTAGGTGCTTCTACCACGGTGAAAATGCATTTTTCGGCAGCATTCAGATATGTAATAGTTCACATTACAGTTAAACTGCTTTGAGCTATAACGTAAGGTGGAAAACTTAGTTACACACAGAAATACTTTTTCTTTCTCTTAAAATGTGTTCTAATAAAGAGAAATTCACTAATTTGGACTTGAAGGTCTGTACTGTGAGGATTTGTAGGAACTGTTGTCGGTGTATCTCTCTCTCTGTGAATAGATGTTTCTGCAAACGGCAAACTGCGTGTCACTCTCTCTACTATTTAAAAGCGTAAAACAGTATTCTTATACAAAAACCTCACTGTAGAATCAAAAATACTGTGTTGTGAGAAACAAAACTGCTCTCATTTGAAAAGAGCAAAATGGTGAACTTTCAAACTAAAACTGTTGTCTAGCTGCTTCTATCACTGTGAAAATGCATTTCTCGGCAGCATTCAGATATTTATTAGCTCACAATACAGTTAAACTCCTTAAAGCTATTATTTAAGGTTGAAAACTCAGTTACACACTGAAAAATGTTTTTTCTTTCTCTTAAAATGAGTTATAATAAAGAGAAATGCACTCATTTGGAGTTGAAGCTCTGTATTGTGAGGATTTGTAGGAACTGTTGTCGGTGTATCTCTCTCTCTGTGAAAAGACGTTTCTGCAAACGGCAAACTGCGTGTCACTCTCTCTACTATTTAAAAGCGTAAAACAGTATTCTGATACAAAAACCTCACTGTACAATCAAAAATACTGTGTTGTGAGAAAAAAAACTGCTCTCATTTGAAATGAGCAAAATGGTGAACTTTCAAACTAAAACTGTTGTCTAGGTGCTTCTACCATGGTGAAAATGCATTTTTCGGCAGCATTCAGCTATGTAATAGTTCACATTACAGTTAAACTGCTTTGAGCTATAACGTAAGGTGGAAAACTTAGTTACACACAGAAATACTTTTTCTTTCTCTTAAAATGTGTTATAATAAAGAGAAATTCACTAATTTGGACTTGAAGGTCTGTATTGTGAGGATTTGTGGGAGCTGTTGTCGGTGTAGCTCTCTCTCTTTAAAAAGACGTTTCTGCAAACGGCAAACTGCTTGTCACTCTCTCTACTATTTAAAGGCATAAAAAAAAAACGCTTTTTGTTTTTCTTATACAAAAACCTCACTGTAGGATCAAAAATACTGTGTTGTGAGAAAAAAACTGCTCTCATTTGAAATGAGCAAAATGGTGAACTTTCAAACTAAAACTGTTGTCTAGGTGCTTCTACCACGGTGAAAATGCATTTTTCGGCAGCATTCAGATATGTAATAGTTCATATTACAGTTAAACTGCTTTGAGCTATAACGTAAGGTGCAAAACTTAGTTACACACAGAAATACTTTTTCTTTCTCTTAAAATGTGTTATAATAAAGAGAAATTCACTCATTTGGACTTGAAGGTCTGTATTGTGAGGATTTGTAGGAGCTCTTGTCGGTGTATCTCTCTCTTTGAAAAGACGTTTCTGCAAACGGCAAACTGCAAACTGCGTGTCACTCTTTCTACTATTTAAAAGCTTAAAACAGGATTTTGATACAAAAACCTCACTGTAGAATCAAAAATACTGTGTTGTGAGAAACAAAACTGCTCTCATTTGAAATGAGCAAAATGGTGAACTTTCAAACTAAAACTGTTGTCTAGGTGCTTCTATCACTGTGAAAATGCATTTCTCGGCAGCATTCAGATATTTATTAGCTCACAATACAGTTAAACTGCTTTGAGCTATAACGTAAGGTGGAAAACTTAGTTACACACAGAAATACTTTTTCTTTCTCTTAAAATGTGTTATAATAAAGAGAAATTCACTAATTTGGACTTGAAGGTCTGTATTGTGAGGATTTGTAGGAGCTGTTGTCGGTGTATCTCTCTCTCTTTGAAAAGACGTTTCTGCAAACGGCAAACTGCGTGTCACTCTCTCTACTATTTAAAAGCTTAAAACAGTATTCTTATACAAAAACCTCACTGTAGAATCAAAAATACTGTGTTATGAGAAACAAAACTGCTCTCATTTGAAAAGAGCAAAATGGTGAACTTTCAAACTAACACTGTTGTCTAGGTGCTTCTACCACGGTGAAAATGCATTTTTCGGCAGCATTCAGATATGTAATAGTTCATATTACAGTTAAACTGCTTTGAGGTGGAAAACTCAGTTCCACACTGAAAAATGTTTTTTCTTTCTCTTAAAATGAGTTATAACAAAGAGAAATGCACTCATTTGGAGTTGAAGCTCTGTATTGTGAGGATTTGTCGGAACTCTTGTCGGTGTATCTCTCTCTCTGTGAAAAGACGTTTCTGCAAACTGCAAACTGCGTGTCACTCTTTCTACTAATTAAAAGCTTAAAACAGTATTCTGATACAAAAACCTCACTGTAGAATCAAAAACTCTGTGTTGTGAGAAACAAAACTGCTCTCATTTGAAATTAGCAAACTGGTGAACTTTCAAACTAAAACTGTTGTCTAGGTGCTTCTACCACGGTGAAAATGCATTTTTCGGCAGCATTCAGATATGTAATAGTTCACATTACAGTTAAACTGCTTTGAGCTATAACGTAAGGTGGAAAACTTAGTTACACACAGAAATACTTTTTCTTTCTCTTAAAATGTGTTATAATAAAGAGAAATTCACTCATTTGGACTTGAAGGTCCGTATTGTGAGGATTTGTAGGAGCTGTTGTCGGTGTATCTCTCTCTCTCTGTGAAAAGACGTTTCTGCAACGGCAAACTGCGTGTCACTCTCTCTACTATTTATAAGCGTAAAACAGTATTCTTATACAAAAACATCACTGTAGAATCAAAAATACTGTGTTGTGAGAAACAAAACTGCACTCATATGAAAGGAGCAAATAGTGAACTTTCAAAGTAAAACTGTTGACTGGGTGCTCCTTTTGCTGTGAAAATGCATTTCTCGACAGGCATGAGAAATTCATTAGCTCACAATAGAGTTAAACTCCTTAAAGCTATTATTTAAGGTTGAAAACTCAGATACATTTTGAAAAATGTTTTTTCTGTCTCTTAAAATGAGTTATAATAAAGAGAAATGCACTCATTTGGAGTTGAAGCTCTGTATTGTGAGAATTTGTTGGAACTGTTGTCGGTGTATCTCTCTCTCTTTGAAAAGACGTTTCTGCAAACGGCAAACTGCTTGTCACTCTCTCTCCTTTTTAAAAGCGTAAAACAAAACGCTTTTTGTTTTTCTTATACAAAAACCTCACTGTAGAATCAAAAATACTGTGTTGTGAGAAACAAAACTGCACTCATTTGAAAAGAGCAAAATGGTGAACTTTCAAACTAAAACTGTTATCTAGCTGCTTCTATCACTGTGAAAATGCATTTCTCGGCAGCATTCAGATATTTATTAGCTCACAATACAGTTAAACTCCTTAAAGCTATTATTTAAGGTTGAAAACTCAGTTACACACTGAAAAATGTTTTTTCTTTCTCTTAAAATGAGTTATAATAAAGAGAAATGCACTCATTTGGAGTTGAAGCTCTGTATTGTGAGGATTTGTAGGAACTGTTGTCGGTGTATCTCTCTCTCTGTGAAAAGACGTTTCTGAAAACGGCAAACTGCGTGTCACTCTCTCTACTATTTAAAAGCGTAAAACAGTATTCTGATACAAAAACCTCACTGTAGAATCAAAAATACTGTGTTGTGAGAAAAAAAACTGCTCTCATTTGAAATGAGCAAAATGGTGAACTTTCAAACTAAAACTGTTGTCTAGGTGCTTCTACCATGGTGAAAATGCATTTTTCGGCAGCATTCAGCTATGTAATAGTTCACATTACAGTTAAACTGCTTTGAGCTATAACGTAAGGTGGAAAACTTAGTTACACACAGAAATACTTTTTCTTTCTCTTAAAATGTGGTATAATAAAGAGAAATTCACTAATTTGGACTTGACGGTCTGTATTGTGAGGATTTGTGGGAGCTGTTGTCGGTGTAGCTCTCTCTCTTTAAAAAGACGTTTCTGCAAACGGCAAACTGCTTGTCACTCTCTCTACTGTTTAAAAGCATAAAACAAAACGCTTTTTGTTTTTCTTATACAAAAACCTCACGGTAGGATCAAAAATACTGTGTTGTGAGAAAAAAACTGCTCTCATTTGAAATGAGCAAAATGGTGAACTTTCAAACTAAAACTGTTGTCTAGGTGCTTCTACCACGGTGAAAATGCATTTTTCGGCAGCATTCAGATATGTAATAGTTCATATTACAGTTAAACTGCTTTGAGCTATAACGTAAGGTGCAAAACTTAGTTACACACAGAAATACTTTTTCTTTCTCTTAAAATGTGTTATAATAAAGAGAAATTCACCAATTTGGACTTTAAGGTCTGTATTGTGAGGATTTGTGGGAACTCTTGTCGGTGTATCTCTCTCTCTTTGAAAAGACGTTTCTGCAAACGGCAAACTGCTTGTCACTCTCTCTACTATTTAAAAGCGTAAAGCAAAACGCTTTTTGTTTTTCTTATACAAAAACCTCACTGTAGAATCAAAAATACTGTGTTGTGAGAAACAAAACTGCTCTCATTTGAAATGAGCAAAATGGTGAACTTTCAAACTAAAACTGTTGTCTAGGTGCTTCTACCACGGTGAAAATGCATTTTTCGGCAGCATTCAGATATGTAATAGTTCACATTACAGTTAAACTCCTTAAAGCTATTATTTAAGGTTGAAAACTCAGTTACACACTGAAAAATGTTTTTTCTTTCTCTTAAAATGAGTTATAAGAAAGAGCAATGCACTCATTTGGAGTTGAAGCTCTGTATTGTGAGGATTTGTTGGAACTGTTGTCGGTGTATCTCTCTCACTGTGAAAAGACGTTTCTGCAAACGGCAAACTGCGTGTCACTCTCTCTACTATTTAAAAGCTTAAAACAGTATTCTGATACAAAAACCTCACTGTAGAATCAAAAATACTGTGTTGTGAGAAACAAAACTGCTCTCATTTGAAATGAGCAAAATGGTGAACTTTCAAACTAAAACTGTTGTCTAGGTGCTTCTACCACGGTGAAAATACATTTTTCAGCAGCATTCAGATATGTAATAGTTCACATTACAGTTAAACTGCTTTGAGCTATAACGTAAGGTGGAAAACTTAGTTACACACAGAAATACTTTTTCTTTCTCTTAAAATGTGTTATAATAAAGAGAAATTCACCAATTTGGACTTGAAGGTCTGTATTGTGAGGATTTGTGGGAACTCTTGTCGGTGTATCTCTCTCTCTTTGAAAAGACGTTTCTGCAAACGGCAAACTGCTTGTCACTCTCTCTACTATTTAAAAGCGTAAAGCAAAACGCTTTTTGTTTTTCTTATAAAAAAACCTCACTGTAGAATCAAAAATACTGTGTTGTGAGAAACAAAACTGCTCTCATTTTAAATGAGCAAAATGGTGAACTTTCAAACTAAAACTGTTGTCTAGGTGCTTCTACCACGGTGAAAATACATTTTTCAGCAGCATTCAGATATGTAATAGTTCATATTACAGTTAAACTGCTTTGAGATGGAAAACTCAGTTACACAATGAAAAATGTTTTTTGTTTCTCTTAAAATGAGTTATAATACAGAGAAATGCACTCATTTGGAGTTGAAGCTCTGTATTGTGAGGATTTGTTGGAACTCTTGTCGGTGTATCTCTCTCTCTGTGAAAAGACGTTTCTGCAAACTGCAAACTGCGTGTCACTCTTTCTACTAATTAAAAGCTTAAAACAGTATTCTGATACAAAAACCTCACTGTAGAATCAAAAACTCTGTGTTGTGAGAAACAAAACTGCTCTCATTTGAAATTAGCAAACTGGTGAACTTTCAAACTAAAACTGTTGTCTAGGTGCTTCTACCACGGTGAAAATGCATTTTTCGGCAGCATTCAGATATGTAATAGTTCACATTACAGTTAAACTGCTTTGAGCTATAACGTAAGGTGGAAAACTTAGTTACACACAGAAATACTTTTTCTTTCTCTTAAAATGTGTTATAATAAAGAGAAATTCACTCATTTGGACTTGAAGGTCCGTATTGTGAGGATTTGTAGGAGCTGTTGTCGGTGTATCTCTCTCTCTCTGTGAAAAGACGTTTCTGCAACGGCAAACTGCGTGTCACTCTCTCTACTATTTATAAGCGTAAAACAGTATTCTTATACAAAAACATCACTGTAGAATCAAAAATACTGTGTTGTGAGAAACAAAACTGCACTCATATGAAAGGAGCAAATAGTGAACTTTCAAAGTAAAACTGTTGACTGGGTGCTCCTTTTGCTGTGAAAATGCATTTCTCGACAGGCATGAGAAATTCATTAGCTCACAATAGAGTTAAACTCCTTAAAGCTATTATTTAAGGTTGAAAACTCAGATACATTTTGAAAAATGTTTTTTCTGTCTCTTAAAATGAGTTATAATAAAGAGAAATGCACTCATTTGGAGTTGAAGCTCTGTATTGTGAGAATTTGTTGGAACTGTTGTCGGTGTATCTCTCTCTCTTTGAAAAGACGTTTCTGCAAACGGCAAACTGCTTATCACTCTCTCTCCTTTTTAAAAGCGTAAAACAAAACGCTTTTTGTTTTTCTTATACAAAAACCTCACTGTAGAATCAAAAATACTGTGTTGTGAGAAACAAAACTGCACTCATTTGAAATGAGCAAAATGGTGAACTTTCAAACTAAAACTGTTGTCTAGCTGCTTCTATCACTGTGAAAATGCATTTCTCGGCAGCATTCAGATATTTATTAGCTCACAATACAGTTAAACTCCTTAAAGCTATTATTTAAGGTTGAAAACTCAGTTACACACTGAAAAATGTTTTTTCTTTCTCTTAAAATGAGTTATAATAAAGAGAAATGCACTCATTTGGAGTTGAAGCTCTGTATTGTGAGGATTTGTAGGAACTGTTGTCGGTGTATCTCTCTCTCTGTGAAAAGACGTTTCTGCAAACGGCAAACTGCGTGTCACTCTCTCTACTATTTAAAAGCGTAAAACAGTATTCTGATACAAAAACCTCACTGTAGAATCAAAAATACTGTGTTGTGAGAAAAAAAACTGCTCTCATTTGAAATGAGCAAAATGGTGAACTTTCAAACTAAAACTGTTGTCTAGGTGCTTCTACCATGGTGAAAATGCATTTTTCGGCAGCATTCAGCTATGTAATAGTTCACATTACAGTTAAACTGCTTTGAGCTATAACGTAAGGTGGAAAACTTAGTTACACACAGAAATACTTTTTCTTTCTCTTAAAATGTGTTATAATAAAGAGAAATTCACTAATTTGGACTTGAAGGTCTGTATTGTGAGGATTTGTGGGAGCTGTTGTCGGTGTAGCTCTCTCTCTTTAAAAAGACGTTTCTGCAAACGGCAAACTGCTTGTCACTCTCTCTACTGTTTAAAAGCATAAAACAAAACGCTTTTTGTTTTTCTTATACAAAAACCTCACTGTAGGATCAAAAATACTGTGTTGTGAGAAAAAAACTGCTCTCATTTGAAATGAGCAAAATGGTGAACTTTCAAACTAAAACTGTTGTCTAGGTGCTTCTACCACGGTGAAAATGCATTTTTCGGCAGCATTCAGATATGTAATAGTTCATATTACAGTTAAACTGCTTTGAGCTATAACGTAAGGTGCAAAACTTAGTTACACACAGAAATACTTTTTCTTTCTCTTAAAATGAGTTATAAGAAAGAGCAATGCACTCATTTGGAGTTGAAGCTCTGTATTGTGAGGATTTGTTGGAACTGTTGTCGGTGTATCTCTCTCACTGTGAAAAGACGTTTCTGCAAACGGCAAACTGCGTGTCACTCTCTCTACTATTTAAAAGCTTAAAACAGTATTCTGATACAAAAACCTCACTGTAGAATCAAAAATACTGTGTTGTGAGAAACAAAACTGCTCTCATTTGAAATGAGCAAAATGGTGAACTTTCAAACTAAAACTGTTGTCTAGGTGCTTCTACCACGGTGAAAATACATTTTTCAGCAGCATTCAGATATGTAATAGTTCACATTACAGTTAAACTGCTTTGAGCTATAACGTAAGGTGGAAAACTTAGTTACACACAGAAATACTTTTTCTTTCTCTTAAAATGTGTTATAATAAAGAGAAATTCACCAATTTGGACTTGAAGGTCTGTATTGTGAGGATTTGTGGGAACTCTTGTCGGTGTATCTCTCTCTCTTTGAAAAGACGTTTCTGCAATCGGCAAACTGCTTGTCACTCTCTCTACTATTTAAAAGCGTAAAGCAAAACGTTTTTTGTTTTTCTTATAAAAAAACCTCACTGTAGAATCAAAAATACTGTGTTGTGAGAAACAAAACTGCTCTCATTTGAAATGAGCAAAATGGTGAACTTTCAAACTAAAACTGTTGTCTAGGTGCTTCTACCACGGTGAAAATACATTTTTCAGCAGCATTCAGATATGTAATAGTTCACATTACAGTTAAACTGCTTTGAGCTATAACGTAAGGTGGAAAACTTAGTTACACACAGAAATACTTTTTCTTTCTCTTAAAATGTGTTATAATAAAGAGAAATTCACCAATTTGGACTTGAAGGTCTGTATTGTGAGGATTTGTGGGAACTCTTGTCGGTGTATCTCTCTCTCTTTGAAAAGACGTTTCTGCAAACGGCAAACTGCTTGTCACTCTCTCTACTATTTAAAAGCGTAAAGCAAAACGCTTTTTGTTTTTCTTATAAAAAAACCTCACTGTAGAATCAAAAATACTGTGTTGTGAGAAACAAAACTGCTCTCATTTTAAATGAGCAAAATGGTGAACTTTCAAACTAAAACTGTTGTCTAGGTGCTTCTACCACGGTGAAAATACATTTTTCAGCAGCATTCAGATATGTAATAGTTCATATTACAGTTAAACTGCTTTGAGATGGAAAACTCAGTTACACAATGAAAAATGTTTTTTGTTTCTCTTAAAATGAGTTATAATACAGAGAAATGCACTCATTTGGAGTTGAAGCTCTGTATTGTGAGGATTTGTTGGAACTCTTGTCGGTGTATCTCTCTCTCTGTGAAAAGATGTTTCTGCAAACTGCAAACTGCAAACTGCGTGTCACTCTTTCTACTATTTAAAAGCTTAAAACAGGATTTTGATACAAAAACCTCACTGTAGAATCAAAAATACTGTGTTGTGAGAAACAAAACTGCTCTCATTTGAAATGAGCAAAATGGTGAACTTTCAAACTAAAACTGTTGTCTAGGTGCTTCTATCACTGTGAAAATGCATTTCTCGGCAGCATTCAGATATTTATTAGCTCACAATACAGTTAAACTGCTTTGAGCTATAACGTAAGGTGGAAAACTTAGTTACACACAGAAATACTTTTTCTTTCTCTTAAAATGTGTTATAATAAAGAGAAATTCACTAATTTGGACTTGAAGGTCTGTATTGTGAGGATTTGTAGGAGCTGTTGTCGGTGTATCTCTCTCTCTTTGAAAAGACGTTTCTGCAAACGGCAAACTGCGTGTCACTCTCTCTACTATTTAAAAGCTTAAAACAGTATTCTTATACAAAAACCTCACTGTAGAATCAAAAATACTGTGTTATGAGAAACAAAACTGCTCTCATTTGAAAAGAGCAAAATGGTGAACTTTCAAACTAACACTGTTGTCTAGGTGCTTCTACCACGGTGAAAATGCATTTTTCGGCAGCATTCAGATATGTAATAGTTCATATTACAGTTAAACTGCTTTGAGGTGGAAAACTCAGTTCCACACTGAAAAATGTTTTTTCTTTCTCTTAAAATGAGTTATAATAAAGAGAAATGCACTCATTTGGAGTTGAAGCTCTGTATTGTGAGGATTTGTTGGAACTCTTGTCGGTGTATCTCTCTCTCTGTGAAAAGACGTTTCTGCAAACTGCAAACTGCGTGTCACTCTTTCTACTAATTAAAAGCTTAAAACAGTATTCTGATACAAAAACCTCACTGTAGAATCAAAAACTCTGTGTTGTGAGAAACAAAACTGCTCTCATTTGAAATTAGCAAACTGGTGAACTTTCAAACTAAAACTGTTGTCTAGGTGCTTCTACCACGGTGAAAATGCATTTTTCGGCAGCATTCAGATATGTAATAGTTCACATTACAGTTAAACTGCTTTGAGCTATAACGTAAGGTGGAAAACTTAGTTACACACAGAAATACTTTTTCTTTCTCTTAAAATGTGTTATAATAAAGAGAAATTCACTCATTTGGACTTGAAGGTCCGTATTGTGAGGATTTGTAGGAGCTGTTGTCGGTGTATCTCTCTCTCTCTGTGAAAAGACGTTTCTGCAACGGCAAACTGCGTGTCACTCTCTCTACTATTTATAAGCGTAAAACAGTATTCTTATACAAAAACATCACTGTAGAATCAAAAATACTGTGTTGTGAGAAACAAAACTGCACTCATATGAAAGGAGCAAATAGTGAACTTTCAAAGTAAAACTGTTGACTGGGTGCTCCTTTTGCTGTGAAAATGCATTTCTCGACAGGCATGAGAAATTCATTAGCTCACAATAGAGTTAAACTCCTTAAAGCTATTATTTAAGGTTGAAAACTCAGATACATTTTGAAAAATGTTTTTTCTGTCTCTTAAAATGAGTTATAATGAAGAGAAATTCACTAATTTGGACTTGAAGGTCTGTATTGTGAGGATTTGTGGGAGCTGTTGTCGGTGTAGCTCTCTCGCTTTAAAAAGACGTTTCTGCAAACGGCAAACTGCTTGTCACTCTCTCTACTGTTTAAAAGCATAAAACAAAACGCTTTTTGTTTTTCTTATACAAAAACCTCACTGTAGAATCAAAAATACTGTGTTGTGAGAAACAAAACTGCTCTCATTTGAAATGAGCAAAATGGTGAACTTTCAAACTAAAACTGTTGTCTAGGTGCTTCTACCACGGTGAAAATACATTTTTCAGCAGCATTCAGATATGTAATAGTTCACATTACAGTTAAACTGCTTTGAGCTATAACGTAAGGTGGAAAACTTAGTTACACACAGAAATACTTTTTCTTTCTCTTAAAATGTGTTATAATAAAGAGAAATTCACCAATTTGGACTTGAAGGTCTGTATTGTGAGGATTTGTGGGAACTCTTGTCGGTGTATCTCTCTCTCTTTGAAAAGACGTTTCTGCAAACGGCAAACTGCTTGTCACTCTCTCTACTATTTAAAAGCGTAAAGCAAAACGCTTTTTGTTTTTCTTATAAAAAAACCTCACTGTAGAATCAAAAATACTGTGTTGTGAGAAACAAAACTGCTCTCATTTTAAATGAGCAAAATGGTGAACTTTCAAACTAAAACTGTTGTCTAGGTGCTTCTACCACGGTGAAAATACATTTTTCAGCAGCATTCAGATATGTAATAGTTCATATTACAGTTAAACTGCTTTGAGATGGAAAACTCAGTTACACAATGAAAAATGTTTTTTGTTTCTCTTAAAATGAGTTATAATACAGAGAAAAGCACTCATTTGGAGTTGAAGCTCTGTATTGTGAGGATTTGTTGGAACTCTTGTCGGTGTATCTCTCTCTCTGTGAAAAGATGTTTCTGCAAACTGCAAACTGCAAACTGCGTGTCACTCTTTCTACTATTTAAAAGCTTAAAACAGGATTTTGATACAAAAACCTCACTGTAGAATCAAAAATACTGTGTTGTGAGAAACAAAACTGCTCTCATTTGAAATGAGCAAAATGGTGAACTTTCAAACTAAAACTGTTGTCTAGGTGCTTCTACCACGGTGAAAATGCATTTTTCGGCAGTATTCAGATATGTAATAGTTCATATTACAGTTAAACTGCTTTGAAGTGGAAAACTCAGTTACACACTGAAAAATGTTTTTTCTTTCTCTTAAAATGAGTTATAATAAAGAGAAATGCACTCATTTGGAGTTGAAGCTCTGTATTGTGAGGATTTGTTGGAACTCTTGTCGGTGTATCTCTCTCTCTGTGAAAAGATGTTTCTGCAAACTGCAAACTGCGTGTCACTCTTTCTACTATTTAAAAGCTTAAAACAGTATTTTGATACAAAAACCTCACTGTAGAATCAAAAATACTGTGTTGTGAGAAACAAAACTGCTCTCATTTGAAATGAGCAAAATGGTGAACTTTCAAACTAAAACTGTTGTCTAGGTGCTTCTATCACTGTGAAAATGCATTTCTCGGCAGCATTCAGATATTTATTAGCTCACAATACAGTTAAACTCCTTAAAGCTATTATTTAAGGTTGAAAACTCAATTACACACTGAAAAATTTTTTTTCTTTCTCTTAAAATGAGTTATAATAAAGAGAAATGCATTCATTTGGAGTTGAAGCTCTGTATTGTGAGGATTTGTTGGAACTGTTGTCGGTGTATCTCTCTCTCTGTGAAAAGATGTTTCTGCAAACGGCAAACTGCGTGTCACTCTCTCTACTATTTAAAAGCTTAAAACAGTATTCTGATACAAAAACCTCACTGTAGAATCAAAAATACTGTGTTGTGAGAAACAAAACTGCTGTCATTTGAAATGAGCAAAATGGTGAACTTTCAAACTAAAACTGTTGTCTAGGTGCTTCTACCACGGTGAAAATGCATTTTTCGGCAGCATTCAGATATGTAATAGTTCACATTACAGTTAAACTGCTTTGAGCTATAACGTAAGGTGGAAAACTTAGTTACACACAGAAATACTTTTTCTTTCTCTTAAAATGTGTTCTAATAAAGAGAAATTCACTCATTTGGACTTGAAGGTCTGTATTGTGAGGATTTGTAGGAGCTCTTGTCGGTGTATCTCTCTCTCTTTGAAAAGACGTTTCTGCAAAGGGCAAACTGCTTGTCACTCTCTCTACTATTTAAAAGTGTAAAACAAAACGCTTTTTGTTTTTCTTATACAAAAACCTCACTGTAGAATCAAAAATACTGTGTTGTGAGAAACAAAACTGCTCTCATTTGAAATGAGCAAAATGGTGAACTTTCAAACTAAAACTGTTGTCTAGGTGCTTCTACCACGGTGAAAATGCATTTTTCGGCAGCATTCAGATATGTAATAGTTCACATTACAGTTAAACTGCTTTGAGCTATAACGTAAGGTGGAAAACTTAGTTACACACAGAAATACTTTTTCTTTCTCTTAAAATGTGTTATAATAAAGAGAAATTCACTAATTTGGACTTGAAGGTCTGTACTGTGAGGATTTGTAGGAACTGTTGTCGGTGTATCTCTCTCTCTGTGAATAGATGTTTCTGCAAACGGCAAACTGCGTGTCACTCTCTCTACTATTTAAAAGCGTAAAACAGTATTCTTATACAAAAACCTCACTGTAGAATCAAAAATACTGTGTTGTGAGAAACAAAACTGCTCTCATTTGAAAAGAGCAAAATGGTGAACTTTCAAACTAAAACTGTTGTCTAGCTGCTTCTATCACTGTGAAAATGCATTTCTCGGCAGCATTCAGATATTTATTAGCTCACAATACAGTTAAACTCCTTAAAGCTATTATTTAAGGTTGAAAACTCAGTTACACACTGAAAAATGTTTTTTCTTTCTCTTAAAATGAGTTATAATAAAGAGAAATGCACTCATTTGGAGTTGAAGCTCTGTATTGTGAGGATTTGTAGGAACTGTTGTCGGTGTATCTCTCTCTCTGTGAAAAGACGTTTCTGCAAACGGCAAACTGCGTGTCACTCTCTCTACTATTTAAAAGCGTAAAACAGTATTCTGATACAAAAACCTCACTGTAGAATCAAAAATACTGTGTTGTGAGAAAAAAAACTGCTCTCATTTGAAATGAGCAAAATGGTGAACTTTCAAACTAAAACTGTTGTCTAGGTGCTTCTACCATGGTGAAAATGCATTTTTCGGCAGCATTCAGCTATGTAATAGTTCACATTACAGTTAAACTGCTTTGAGCTATAACGTAAGGTGGAAAACTTAGTTACACACAGAAATACTTTTTCTTTCTCTTAAAATGTGTTATAATAAAGAGAAATTCACTAATTTGGACTTGAAGGTCTGTATTGTGAGGATTTGTGGGAGCTGTTGTCGGTGTAGCTCTCTCTTTAAAAAGACGTTTCTGCAAACGGCAAACTGCTTGTCACTCTCTCTACTGTTTAAAAGCATAAAACAAAACGCTTTTTGTTTTTCTTATACAAAAACCTCACTGTAGGATCAAAAATACTGTGTTGTGAGAAAAAAACTGCTCTCATTTGAAATGAGCAAAATGGTGAACTTTCAAACTAAAACTGTTGTCTAGGTGCTTCTACCACGGTGAAAATGCATTTTTCGGCAGCATTCAGATATGTAATAGTTCATATTACAGTTAAACTGCTTTGAGCTATAACGTAAGGTGCAAAACTTAGTTACACACAGAAATACTTTTTCTTTCTCTTAAAATGTGTTATAATAAAGAGAAATTCACCAATTTGGACTTTAAGGTCTGTATTGTGAGGATTTGTGGGAACTCTTGTCGGTGTATCTCTCTCTCTTTGAAAAGACGTTTCTGCAAACGGCAAACTGCTTGTCACTCTCTCTACTATTTAAAAGCGTAAAGCAAAACGCTTTTTGTTTTTCTTATACAAAAACCTCACTGTAGAATCAAAAATACTGTGTTGTGAGAAACAAAACTGCTCTCATTTGAAATGAGCAAAATGGTGAACTTTCAAACTAAAACTGTTGTCTAGGTGCTTCTACCACGGTGAAAATGCATTTTTCGGCAGCATTCAGATATGTAATAGTTCACATTACAGTTAAACTCCTTAAAGCTATTATTTAAGGTTGAAAACTCAGTTACACACTGAAAAATGTTTTTTCTTTCTCTTAAAATGAGTTATAAGAAAGAGCAATGCACTCATTTGGAGTTGAAGCTCTGTATTGTGAGGATTTTTTGGAACTGTTGTCGGTGTATCTCTCTCACTGTGAAAAGACGTTTCTGCAAACGGCAAACTGCGTGTCACTCTCTCTACTATTTAAAAGCTTAAAACAGTATTCTGATACAAAAACCTCACTGTAGAATCAAAAATACTGTGTTGTGAGAAACAAAACTGCTCTCATTTGAAATGAGCAAAATGGTGAACTTTCAAACTAAAACTGTTGTCTAGGTGCTTCTACCACGGTGAAAATACATTTTTCAGCAGCATTCAGATATGTAATAGTTCACATTACAGTTAAACTGCTTTGAGCTATAACGTAAGGTGGAAAACTTAGTTACACACAGAAATACTTTTTCTTTCTCTTAAAATGTGTTATAATAAAGAGAAATTCACCAATTTGGACTTGAAGGTCTGTATTGTGAGGATTTGTGGGAACTCTTGTCGGTGTATCTCTCTCTCTTTGAAAAGACGTTTCTGCAATCGGCAAACTGCTTGTCACTCTCTCTACTATTTAAAAGCGTAAAGCAAAACGTTTTTTGTTTTTCTTATAAAAAAACCTCACTGTAGAATCAAAAATACTGTGTTGTGAGAAACAAAACTGCTCTCATTTGAAATGAGCAAAATGGTGAACTTTCAAACTAAAACTGTTGTCTAGGTGCTTCTACCACGGTGAAAATACATTTTTCAGCAGCATTCAGATATGTAATAGTTCACATTACAGTTAAACTGCTTTGAGCTATAACGTAAGGTGGAAAACTTAGTTACACACAGAAATACTTTTTCTTTCTCTTAAAATGTGTTATAATAAAGAGAAATTCACCAATTTGGACTTGAAGGTCTGTATTGTGAGGATTTGTGGGAACTCTTGTCGGTGTATCTCTCTCTCTTTGAAAAGACGTTTCTGCAAACGGCAAACTGCTTGTCACTCTCTCTACTATTTAAAAGCGTAAAGCAAAACGCTTTTTGTTTTTCTTATAAAAAAACCTCACTGTAGAATCAAAAATACTGTGTTGTGAGAAACAAAACTGCTCTCATTTTAAATGAGCAAAATGGTGAACTTTCAAACTAAAACTGTTGTCTAGGTGCTTCTACCACGGTGAAAATACATTTTTCAGCAGCATTCAGATATGTAATAGTTCATATTACAGTTAAACTGCTTTGAGATGGAAAACTCAGTTACACAATGAAAAATGTTTTTTGTTTCTCTTAAAATGAGTTATAATACAGAGAAATGCACTCATTTGGAGTTGAAGCTCTGTATTGTGAGGATTTGTTGGAACTCTTGTCGGTGTATCTCTCTCTCTGTGAAAAGATGTTTCTGCAAACTGCAAACTGCAAACTGCGTGTCACTCTTTCTACTATTTAAAAGCTTAAAACAGGATTTTGATACAAAAACCTCACTGTAGAATCAAAAATACTGTGTTGTGAGAAACAAAACTGCTCTCATTTGAAATGAGCAAAATGGTGAACTTTCAAACTAAAACTGTTGTCTAGGTGCTTCTATCACTGTGAAAATGCATTTCTCGGCAGCATTCAGATATTTATTAGCTCACAATACAGTTAAACTGCTTTGAGCTATAACGTAAGGTGGAAAACTTAGTTACACACAGAAATACTTTTTCTTTCTCTTAAAATGTGTTATAATAAAGAGAAATTCACTAATTTGGACTTGAAGGTCTGTATTGTGAGGATTTGTAGGAGCTGTTGTCGGTGTATCTCTCTCTCTTTGAAAAGACGTTTCTGCAAACGGCAAACTGCGTGTCACTCTCTCTACTATTTAAAAGCTTAAAACAGTATTCTTATACAAAAACCTCACTGTAGAATCAAAAATACTGTGTTATGAGAAACAAAACTGCTCTCATTTGAAAAGAGCAAAATGGTGAACTTTCAAACAAACACTGTTGTCTAGGTGCTTCTACCACGGTGAAAATGCATTTTTCGGCAGCATTCAGATATGTAATAGTTCATATTACAGTTAAACTGCTTTGAGGTGGAAAACTCAGTTCCACACTGAAAAATGTTTTTTCTTTCTCTTAAAATGAGTTATAATAAAGAGAAATGCACTCATTTGGAGTTGAAGCTCTGTATTGTGAGGATTTGTTGGAACTCTTGTCGGTGTATCTCTCTCTCTGTGAAAAGACGTTTCTGCAAACTGCAAACTGCGTGTCACTCTTTCTACTAATTAAAAGCTTAAAACAGTATTCTGATACAAAAACCTCACTGTAGAATCAAAAACTCTGTGTTGTGAGAAACAAAACTGCTCTCATTTGAAATTAGCAAACTGGTGAACTTTCAAACTAAAACTGTTGTCTAGGTGCTTCTACCACGGTGAAAATGCATTTTTCGGCAGCATTCAGATATGTAATAGTTCACATTACAGTTAAACTGCTTTGAGCTATAACGTAAGGTGGAAAACTTAGTTACACACAGAAATACTTTTTCTTTCTCTTAAAATGTGTTATAATAAAGAGAAATTCACTCATTTGGACTTGAAGGTCCGTATTGTGAGGATTTGTAGGAGCTGTTGTCGGTGTATCTCTCTCTCTCTGTGAAAAGACGTTTCTGCAACGGCAAACTGCGTGTCACTCTCTCTACTATTTATAAGCGTAAAACAGTATTCTTATACAAAAACATCACTGTAGAATCAAAAATACTGTGTTGTGAGAAACAAAACTGCACTCATATGAAAGGAGCAAATAGTGAACTTTCAAAGTAAAACTGTTGACTGGGTGCTCCTTTTGCTGTGAAAATGCATTTCTCGACAGGCATGAGAAATTCATTAGCTCACAATAGAGTTAAACTCCTTAAAGCTATTATTTAAGGTTGAAAACTCAGATACATTTTGAAAAATGTTTTTTCTGTCTCTTAAAATGAGTTATAATGAAGAGAAATTCACTAATTTGGACTTGAAGGTCTGTATTGTGAGGATTTGTGGGAGCTGTTGTCGGTGTAGCTCTCTCTCTTTAAAAAGACGTTTCTGCAAATGGCAAACTGCTTGTCACTCTCTCTACTGTTTAAAAGCATAAAACAAAACGCTTTTTGTTTTTCTTATACAAAAACCTCACTGTAGGATCAAAAATACTGTGTTGTGAGAAAAAAACTGCTCTCATTTGAAATGAGCAAAATGGTGAACTTTCAAACTAAAACTGTTGTCTAGGTGCTTCTACCACGGTGAAAATGCATTTTTCGGCAGCATTCAGATATGTAATAGTTCATATTACAGTTAAACTGCTTTGAGCTATAACGTAAGGTGCAAAACTTAGTTACACACAGAAATACTTTTTCTTTCTCTTAAAATGTGTTATAATAAAGAGAAATTCACCAATTTGGACTTTAAGGTCTGTATTGTGAGGATTTGTGGGAACTCTTGTCGGTGTATCTCTCTCTCTTTGAAAAGACGTTTCTGCAAACGGCAAACTGCTTGTCACTCTCTCTACTATTTAAAAGCGTAAAGCAAAACGCTTTTTGTTTTTCTTATACAAAAACCTCACTGTAGAATCAAAAATACTGTGTTGTGAGAAACAAAACTGCTCTCATTTGAAATGAGCAAAATGGTGAACTTTCAAACTAAAACTGTTGTCTAGGTGCTTCTACCACGGTGAAAATGCATTTTTCGGCAGCATTCAGATATGTAATAGTTCACATTACAGTTAAACTCCTTAAAGCTATTATTTAAGGTTGAAAACTCAGTTACACACTGAAAAATGTTTTTTCTTTCTCTTAAAATGAGTTATAATAAAGAGCAATGCACTCATTTGGAGTTGAAGCTCTGTATTGTGAGGATTTGTTGGAACTGTTGTCGGTGTATCTCTCTCACTGTGAAAAGACGTTTCTGCAAACGGCAAACTGCGTGTCACTCTCTCTACTATTTAAAAGCTTAAAACAGTATTCTGATACAAAAACCTCACTGTAGAATCAAAAATACTGTGTTGTGAGAAACAAAACTGCTCTCATTTGAAATGAGCAAAATGGTGAACTTTCAAACTAAAACTGTTGTCTAGGTGCTTCTACCACGGTGAAAATACATTTTTCAGCAGCATTCAGATATGTAATAGTTCACATTACAGTTAAACTGCTTTGAGCTATAACGTAAGGTGGAAAACTTAGTTACACACAGAAATACTTTTTCTTTCTCTTAAAATGTGTTATAATAAAGAGAAATTCACCAATTTGGACTTGAAGGTCTGTATTGTGAGGATTTGTGGGAACTCTTGTCGGTGTATCTCTCTCTCTTTGAAAAGACGTTTCTGCAAACGGCAAACTGCTTGTCACTCTCTCTACTATTTAAAAGCGTAAAGCAAAACGCTTTTTGTTTTTCTTATAAAAAAACCTCACTGTAGAATCAAAAATACTGTGTTGTGAGAAACAAAACTGCTCTCATTTTAAATGAGCAAAATGGTAAACTTTCAAACTAAAACTGTTGTCTAGGTGCTTCTACCACGGTGAAAATACATTTTTCAGCAGCATTCAGATATGTAATAGTTCATATTACAGTTAAACTGCTTTGAGATGGAAAACTCAGTTACACAATGAAAAATGTTTTTTGTTTCTCTTAAAATGAGTTATAATACAGAGAAATGCACTCATTTGGAGTTGAAGCTCTGTATTGTGAGGATTTGTTGGAACTCTTGTCGGTGTATCTCTCTCTCTGTGAAAAGATGTTTCTGCAAACTGCAAACTGCAAACTGCGTGTCACTCTTTCTACTATTTAAAAGCTTAAAACAGGATTTTGATACAAAAACCTCACTGTAGAATCAAAAATACTGTGTTGTGAGAAACAAAACTGCTCTCATTTGAAATGAGCAAAATGGTGAACTTTCAAACTAAAACTGTTGTCTAGGTGCTTCTACCACGGTGAAAATACATTTTTCAGCAGCATTCAGATATGTAATAGTTCATATTACAGTTAAACTGCTTTGAGATGGAAAACTCAGTTACACAATGAAAAATGTTTTTTGTTTCTCTTAAAATGAGTTATAATACAGAGAAAAGCACTCATTTGGAGTTGAAGCTCTGTATTGTGAGGATTTGTTGGAACTCTTGTCGGTGTATCTCTCTCTCTGTGAAAAGATGTTTCTGCAAACTGCAAACTGCAAACTGCGTGTCACTCTCTCTACTATTTAAAAGCTTAAAACAGGATTTTGATACAAAAACCTCACTGTAGAATCAAAAATACTGTGTTGTGAGAAACAAAACTGCTCTCATTTGAAATGAGCAAAATGGTGAACTTTCAAACTAAAACTGTTGTCTAGGTGCTTCTACCACGGTGAAAATGCATTTTTCGGCAGTATTCAGATATGTAATAGTTCATATTACAGTTAAACTGCTTTGAGGTGGAAAACTCAGTTACACACTGAAAAATGTTTTTTCTTTCTCTTAAAATGAGTTATAATAAAGAGAAATGCACTCATTTGGAGTTGAAGCTCTGTATTGTGAGGATTTGTTGGAACTCTTGTCGGTGTATCTCTCTCTCTGTGAAAAGATGTTTCTGCAAACTGCAAACTGCGTGTCACTCTTTCTACTATTTAAAAGCTTAAAACAGTATTTTGATACAAAAACCTCACTGTAGAATCAAAAATACTGTGTTGTGAGAAACAAAACTGCTCTCATTTGAAATGAGCAAAATGGTGAACTTTCAAACTAAAACTGTTGTCTAGGTGCTTCTATCACTGTGAAAATGCATTTCTCGGCAGCATTCAGATATTTATTAGCTCACAATACAGTTAAACTCCTTAAAGCTATTATTTAAGGTTGAAAACTCAGTTACACACTGAAAAATTTTTTTTCTTTCTCTCAAAATGAGTTATAATAAAGAGAAATGCACTCATTTGGAGATGAAGCTCTGTATTGTGAGGATTTGTTGGAACTGTTGTCGGTGTATCTCTCTCTCTGTGAAAAGATGTTTCTGCAAACGGCAAACTGCGTGTCACTCTCTCTACTATTTAAAAGCTTAAAACAGTATTCTGATACAAAAACCTCACTGTAGAATCAAAAATACTGTGTTGTGAGAAACAAAACTGCTGTCATTTGAAATGAGCAAAATGGTGAACTTTCAAACTAAAACTGTTGTCTAGGTGCTTCTACCACGGTGAAAATGCATTTTTCGGCAGCATTCAGATATGTAATAGTTCACATTACAGTTAAACTGCTTTGAGCTATAACGTAAGGTGGAAAACTTAGTTACACACAGAAATACTTTTTCTTTCTCTTAAAATGTGTTCTAATAAAGAGAAATTCACTCATTTGGACTTGAAGGTCTGTATTGTGAGGATTTGTAGGAGCTCTTGTCGGTGTATCTCTCTCTCTTTGAAAAGACGTTTCTGCAAAGGGCAAACTGCTTGTCACTCTCTCTACTATTTAAAAGTGTAAAACAAAACGCTTTTTGTTTTTCTTATACAAAAACCTCACTGTAGAATCAAAAATACTGTGTTGTGAGAAACAAAACTGCTCTCATTTGAAATGAGCAAAATGGTGAACTTTCAAACTAAAACTGTTGTCTAGGTGCTTCTACCACGGTGAAAATGCATTTTTCGGCAGCATTCAGATATGTAATAGTTCACATTACAGTTAAACTGCTTTGAGCTATAACGTAAGGTGGAAAACTTAGTTACACACAGAAATACTTTTTCTTTCTCTTAAAATGTGTTCTAATAAAGAGAAATTCACTCATTTGGACTTGAAGGTCTGTATTGTGAGGATTTGTAGGAGCTCTTGTCGGTGTATCTCTCTCTTTGAAAAGACGTTTCTGCAAAGGGCAAACTGCTTGTCACTCTCTCTACTATTTAAAAGTGTAAAACAAAACGCTTTTTGTTTTTCTTATACAAAAACCTCACTGTAGAATCAAAAATACTGTGTTGTGAGAAACAAAACTGCTCTCATTTGAAATGAGCAAAATGGTGAACTTTCAAACTAAAACTGTTGTCTAGGTGCTTCTACCACGGTGAAAATGCATTTTTCGGCAGTATTCAGATATGTAATAGTTCATATTACAGTTAAACTGCTTTGAGGTGGAAAACTCAGTTACACACTGAAAAATGTTTTTTCTTTCTCTTAAAATGAGTTATAATAAAGAGAAATGCACTCATTTGGAGTAGTCTGTATTGTGAGGATTTGTTGGAACTCTTGTCGGTGTATCTCTCTCTCTGTGAAAAGATGTTTCTGCAAACTGCAAACTGCGTGTCACTCTTTCTACTATTTAAAAGCTTAAAACAGTATTTTGATACAAAAACCTCACTGTAGAATCAAAAATACTGTGTTGTGAGAAACAAAACTGCTCTCATTTGAAATGAGCAAAATGGTGAACTTTCAAACTAAAACTGTTGTCTAGGTGCTTCTATCACTGTGAAAATGCATTTCTCGGCAGCATTCAGATATTTATTAGCTCACAATACAGTTAAACTCCTTAAAGCTATTATTTAAGGTTGAAAACTCAGTTACACACTGAAAAATGTTTTTTCTTTCTCTTAAAATGAGTTATAATAAAGAGAAATGCACTCATTTGGAGTTGAAGCTCTGTATTGTGAGGATTTGTTGGAACTGTTGTCGGTGTATCTCTCTCTCTGTGAAAAGACGTTTCTGCAAACGGCAAACTGCGTGTCACTCTCTCTACTATTTAAAAGCTTAAAACAGTATTCTGATACAAAAACCTCACTGTAGAATCAAAAACTCTGTGTTGTGAGAAACAAAACTGCTCTCATTTGAAATTAGCAAACTGGTGAACTTTTAAACTAAAACTGTTGTCTAGGTGCTTCTACCACGGTGAAAATGCATTTTTCAGCAGCATTCAGATATGTAATAGTTCACATTACAGTTAAACTGTTTTGAGCTATAAACGTAAAGGGGGAAAACTTAGTTACACACAGAAATACTTTTTCTTTCTCTCAAAATGTGTTCTAATAAAGAGAAATTCACTTATTTGGACTTGAAGGTCTGTATTGTGAGAATTTGTAGGAGCTGTTGTCGGTGTATCTCTCTCTCTGTGAAAAGACGTTTCTGCAAAAGGTAAACTGCGTGTCACTCTCTCTACTATTTAAAAGCGTAAAACAGTATTCTTATACAAAAACCTCACTGTACAATCAAAAATATTGTGTTGTGAGAAACAAAACTGCTCTCATTTGAAATGAGCAAATAGTGAACTTTCAAAGTAAAACTGTTGACTGGGTTCTCCTTTTGCTGTGAAAATGCATTTGTCGACAGCAATGAGAAATTTAATAGCTCACATTACAGTTACACTCCTTAAAGCTATTATGAAAGGTGGAAAACTCAGTTACACACTGAAAAATGTTTTTTTTTCTCTTAAAATGAGTTATAATAAAGAGAAATGCACTCATTTGGAGTTGAAGCTTTGTATTGTGAGGATTTGTTGGAACTGTTGTCGGTGTATCTCTCTCTCTGTGAAAAGACGTTTCTGCAAACGGCAAACTGCGTGTCACTCTCTCTACTATTTAAAAGCGTAAAACAGTATTCTTATACAAAAACCTCACTGTAGAATCAAAAATACTGTGTTGTGAGAAACAAAACTGCTCTCATTTGAAATGAGCAAAATGGTGAACTTTCAAACTAAAACTGTTGTCTAAGTGCTTCTATCAATGTGAAAATGCATTTCTCGGCAGCATTCAGATATTTATTAGCTCACAATACAGTTAAACTCCTTAAAGCTATTATTTAAGGTTGAAAACTCAGTTACACACTGAAAAATGTTTTTTCTTTCTCTTAAAATGAGTTATAATAAAGAGAAATGCACTCATTTGGAGTTGAAGCTCTGTATTGTGAGGATTTGTTGGAACTGTTGTCGGTGTATCTCTCTCTCTGTGAAAAGACGTTTCTGCAAACGGCAAACTGCGTGTCACTCTCTCTAATATTTAAAAGCGTAAAACAGTATTCTTATACAAAAACCTCACTGTAGAATCAAAAATACTGTGTTGTGAGAAACAAAACTGCTCTCATTTGAAATGAGCAAAATGGTGAACTTTCAAACTAAAACTGTTGTCTAGGTGCTTCTACCACGGTGAAAATGCATTTTTCGGCAGCATTCAGATATGTAATAGTTCAAATTACAGTTAAACTGCTTTGAGCTATAACGTAAGGTGGAAAACTCAGTTACACGCTGAAAGATTTTTTTCTTTCTCTTAAACTGAGTTATAATAAAGAGAAATGCATTAATTTGGAGTTTGAAAAATCAAACTGTTCTCATGTAAAGTAAGCAATTGGTCAACTTTCAAACTAAAACTGTTGTCTGGGAACTCCTATCACTGAGAAATACATTTCTCGGCAATATTCTGATATTTAATAGCTCACATTACTGTTAAACTGCTTTCAGCTGTAACGTGGGTGGAAAACTCTGTTACAAACAGAAATGCGTTTTCTTTCTCTTAAAATATGTTCTAATAAAGAGAAATTCACTCATTTGGACTTGAAGGTCTGTATTGTGAGGATTTGTAGGAACTGTTGTCATTGTACCTCTCTCTCTTCGTGAAAAGACGTTTCTGCAAACGGCAAACAGCATGTCGCTCTCTCTACTCTTTACAAGCTTAAAGCAGTATTCTGATACAAATGCCTTACAGTAAAATCAAAAATGCTATGTTGTGAGAAACAAAACTGCACTCATATGAAAGGAGCAAATAGTGAACTTTCAAAGTAAAACTGTTTTCTGTGTGCTTCTATCACTGTGAAAATGCATTTCTCGGCAGCATTCAAATATTTATTAGCTCACAATACAGTTAAACTCCTTAAAGCTATTATAAAAGGTTGAAAACTCAGTTATACGCTGAAAGATTTTTTTTCTTTCTCTTAAAATGTCTGATAATAAAGAGAAATGCATTCATTTGGAGATTGAAAAATCAAACTGTTCTCATGTAAAATGAGCAATTGGTCAATTTTCAAACTAAAACTGTTGTCTTGGTGCTTCTACCACGGTAAAAAAAATGCATTTTTCGGCAGCATTCAGATATGTAATAGTTAACATTACAGTTAAACTGCTTTGAACTATAACGTAAGGTGGAAGACTTAGTTACACACATAAATACTTTTTCACAGAAAAACTGTTGTCTGGGTGCTCCTTTTGCTGAGAAAATGCATTTCTCGACAGCAATGAGAAATTTAATAGCTCACATTACAGTTACACTCCTTAAAGCTATTATGAAAGGTGGAACACTCAGTTACACACAGAAATACGTTTTCTTTCTCTTAAAATGTGTTATAATAATGAGAAATGCACTCATTTGGAGTTGAAGGTCTGTATTGTGAGGATTTGTTGTAACTGTTTTCGGTGTATCTCTCTCTCTTTGAAAAGATGTTTCTGCAAACGGCAAAGAGCATGTCGCTCTCTCTAATCTTTACAAGCTTAAAGCAGTATTCTAAGGTGGAAAACTCTGTTACACACAGAAATGCGTTTTCTTTCTCTTAAAATGTGTTATAATAAAGAGAAATGCACTCATTTGGAGTTGAAGGTCTGTATTGTGAGGATTTGTTGGAACTGTTGTCGGTGTATCTCTTTCTCTTTGAAAAGATGTTTCTGCAAACGGCAAAGAGCATGTCGCTCTCTCTAATCTTTACAAGCTTAAAGCAGTATTCTGATACAAATGCCTTACAGTAAAATCAAAAATGCTATGTTGTGAGAAACAAAACTGCATTCATAAGAAAGGAGCAAATAGTGAACTTTCAATGTAAAACTTTTGACTGGGTGCTCCCTTTGCTGTGAAAATGCATTTCTCGACAGCAATGAGAAAATTAATAGCTCACATTACAGTTACACTCCTTAAAGCTATAATGAAAGGTGGAAAACTCAGTTATACGCTGAAAGATTTTTTTCTTTCTCTTAAAATGTGTTATAATAAAGAGAAATGCATTCATTTGGAGTTTGAAAAATCAAACTGTTCTCATGTAAAATGAGCAATTGGTCAACTTTCAAACTAAAACTGTTGTCTGGGAACTCCTATCACTGAGAAAATGCATTTTTCGGCAATATTCTGATATTTAATAGCTCACATTACTGTTAAACTGCTTTCAGCTGTAACGTAAGGTGGAAAACTCTGTTACACACAGAAATGCGTTTTCTTTCTCTTAAAATGTGTTATAATAATGAGAAATGCACTCATTTGGAGTTGAAGGTCTGTATTGTGAGGATTTTTTGGAACTGTTGTCGGTGTATCTCTCTCTCTTTGAAAAGACGTTTCTGCAAAGGGCAGATTGTGTGTCACTCTCTCTACTCTATAAAAGCTCAACGCCGTATTCTAAAACAAATACCTTATTGTAGAATCAAAAATGCTAAGTTGTGAAAAATCAAACTGCTCTCATGTGAAATGAGTAATTGGTCATCTCTGAAACTGAAACTGTTTTCTGTGTGCTTCTATCACTGTGAAAATGCATTTCTCGGCAGCATTCAGATATTTATTAGCTCACAATACAGTTAAACTCCTTAAAGCTATTATTTAAGGTTGAAAGTTCAGTTACACACTGAAAAATGTTTTTTCTTTCTTTTAAAATGTGTTATAATAAAGAGAAATGCACTTATTTGGAGTTGAAGCTCTGTATTTCTTGGAACTGTTGTCGGTGTATTTCTCTCTCTCTGTGAAAAGATGTTTCTGCAAACGGCAAACTGCGTGTCACTCCCTCTAATATTTAAAAGCTTAAAATAGTATTCTGACACAAGAACCTCACTGTAGAATGAAAAATACTGTGTTGTGAGAAACAAAACTGCTCTTTTTTGAAATGAGCAAAATGGTGAACTTTCAAACTAAAACTGTTGTCTAGGTGCTTCTACCACGGTGAAAATGCATTTTTCGGCAGCATTCACATTACAGTTAAACGGCTTTGAGCTGGTGAGGTGGAAAATTTAGTTACACACAGAAATACTTTTTCTTTCTCTTAAAATGTGTTATAATAAAGACAAATGCATTCATTTGGAGTTGAAGCTCTGTGTTGGTTGGAACTGTTGTTGTTATACCTCTCTCTCTTTGTGAAAAGACGTTTCTGCAAACGGCAAACTGCATGTCACTCTCTACTCTTTGAAAGCTTAAAACAGTATTCCGATACAAATACCTTACTGTAGAATCAAAAATGCTATGTTGTGAGAAACAAAACTGCTCTTATATGAAAGGAGCAAATAGTGAACTTTCAAACTAAAACTGTTGTCTGCGTGCTCCTTTTGCTGTAAAAATGCATTTCTCGGCAGCATTCAGATATTTAATAGCTCACATTACAGTTAAACTCCTTAAAGCTATTACCAAAGGTTGAAAACTCGGTTACATAATGAAAAATGTTTTTTCTTTCTCTTAAAATGAGTTTATAATATAGAGAAATGCACTCATTTGAAGTTGAAGGTCTGTATTGTGAGGATTTGTTGGAACTGTTGTCGTTATACTTCTTTCTGTTTGTGAAAAGACGTTTCTGCAAAGGGCAAACTGCATGTCACCCTATCTACTCTTTAAAAGCTTAAAGCAGTATTCTGATACAAATACCTTACTTTACAATCAAAAATGCTATGTTGTGAGAAACAAATCTGCTCTCATATGAAAGGAGCAAATGGTGAACTTTCAAACTAAAACTGTTGTCTGCGTGCTCCTTTTGCTGTGAAAATCAATTTCTCGGCAATATTCTGATATTTAATAGCTCACACTGATAATAGCTCACAATTGAGCTGTAAGGCAACGTGGAAAATCTGTTACACACAGAAATATGCTTTCTTTCTCTTAAAATGTGTTATAATAAAGAGAAATGCACTCATTTGGAGTTGAAGGTCTGTATTGTGAGAATTTGTTGGAACCGTTGTCAGTATCTCTCTCTCTTTGAAAAGACGTTTCTGCAAACGGCAAATTGCGTGTCACTCTCTCTACTCTTTAAAAGCTCAAAGCAGTATTCTAATACAAATACCCTTACTATAGAATAAAAAATGCTAAGTTGTGAAAAATCAAACTGCTTTCATGTGAAAAGACCAAATGGTTAACTCTGAAACTAAATTTGTTCTGTTCTGAGTGCTTCTATCACTGTGAAAATGAAGGCGAAGAGAAGGGAAAGAAGGAGAAAGAACAAGGATTAGGTGGAAGGAGAGGGAAGATAAGGATTAGATGGAAGTGGGAGAGAAGAGCAGGATAAGGTTGAAGAAGAGAGAAATAAAGTGGTAGGAGAGACAAAGGAGAAATTGGGTGGTAGGAGAGAGAGAAGAGTAGGATGAGGTGGGGGAGAGAGAATAAACTGATTGAGTGGATGAAGAGAGAGAAAAGTAAGATAAGATGGAAGGAGAAAAAGAATTGGATGGAAGGAGAGAGAAAAATGTATAGTGAGAGAGAATAGAAGGATTAGGTGGAAGGAGAGAGAAAAGAGTTGCATAGAAAGAGAAGAGAAGTGGAAAGAGAGCAAGAAGATCATGATGAGGTGGAAGGAGAGAGAAAAGAGGTAGAAGAAGAGAGAAGAGATACAGTAAAGAGGTGTAAGGAAAGAGAAGAGTAGGATTAGGTGGACGCAGCGAGAAAAGAGGTAGAAAGAGAGAGAAAATAAGGATTAGGTGGACAGAAAGAGAAAAGAGGTGGTTGGAGAAGGAAGAGAAAGATTGATTGGAAGGAGAGAGAAGAGAACGATTGGGTGGAAGGAGATAGAGGAGCAGGATACATTGGAAGGAAAGAGTAGAGGAGGATTAGGTTAAAAGAGAGAAGTATAAAGTGGAAGGAGTGAGAAAAGAGGTGAAAGTAGAGAGAAGAGAAGGATTATGTGGAAGGAAAGAGAAAAGATTTAGACAGAGAGAGAATAGAAAGATTAGGTGGAAATAGAAATAAAATGTAGAAGGATAAAGAGGATAAGGGTTAGGTGGAAGGAGAGAGACAAGAGGTGGAAGAACAGATAAGATAAAGATTGGGTGGAAGGACAGAGAACAGGTAGATTAGGTGGAAGGAGATAGAAAAGAGGTGGAAGGAGAAAGAAGATACGGATTAAGTAGAAGGAGAGAAAAGAGAAGGATTAGGTGAAAGGAGAGAGAAAAGGGGTGGAAGGAGAGAAAAAAAGAGCAGGATAGGGTGGCCAGAGAGAGGAATCAGATAGGAATCAGAGAGAAGGATCAATTGAAAGGAGAAAGAAGACATAGAATGATAGAGAAGACAAGGATTTGGTGGAAGGAGAGAGAAGAGAATGATTGGGTGGAAGGAGAGAGTGAAGGATTAAGGATAAAAAGGATAAAAAAAAAGGATAAAGGTGCATGTATTCGTCACTGTACAGTGTGGACTGTACAGCGAAATGTGTCCTCCGCATTTAACCCATCTGGTAGTGAACACACACTCACACACACACACGTGTTAGGGGCAGTGAGTACACACACACACCCAGAGCGGTGGGCAGCCAACTCCAGCGCCCGGGGAGCAGAGAGGGTAAAGGGCCTTGCTCAAGGGCCCAACAGTGGCAGCTTGCCGAGCCCGGGAATCGAACCCACAACCCTGTTATCGATAACCCGGCGCTCTAACCGCTGAGCCACCACTGCCCCCACTGTAAGGAGAGAAAATAGGTAGAGAAGAGAAGGACTAGGTTGAAGGAGAGAGAAGACAACGATTGGGTGAAGGGAGAGAGAAGAGGTGTGGAAGGAGAGAGAAAAGAGGTTGAAGGAGAGAAAAAAGGTTGGAGGAGAGGCAAGTGAAGGATTAGGTGAAAGGAGAGAGAAAAGAGGTGGAAGCTGAGGGAAGAGAAGGATTAGGTGGAAGGAGTGAGAGAAGAGGTGAAAGGAGAGGGAGGAAAATGATTATGTGAAGGGAGAGAAAAGATTTGCAAGAAGAGAAGGAGGATTAGGTGGAAGGACACACATAATAGGTGGAAGGAGGGAGTGAAGAGGAGGATGAGGTAAAGGGAGAGAAAAAAGAGAATGATAAAGTGGAAGGCAAGAGAAAAGATTAAGGTGGAAAGAGAGATAAGAGGTGGAAGGAGAGGGAAGTGAAGGACTAGGTGGAAGTTGTGAACAGAGAAGGATTAGGTGGAAGGAGAGAGTGAAGGATTAGTTGTAAAGAGAGAAAATAGGTAGAGAAGAGAAGGACTAAGTTGAAGGAGAGAGAAGACAACGATTGGGTGAAGGGAGAGAGAAGAGGTGTGGAAGGAGAGAGAAAAGAGGTTGAAGGAGAGAAAAAAGGTGGGAGGAGAGGCAAGAGAAGGATTAGGTGAAAGGAGAGAGAAAAGAGGTGGAAGCTGCAGGATAAGAGCAGGATAAGGTGACAGGAGAGAAAAAGTGAATGATAAGGTGGAAGGAGAGAGAAGGGAAGGATTGGGTGGAAGGATAAAGAAGAGGTGTAAGGAAAGAAGAGAAGAATTAGATGAAAGTAAACAGAAAAAATGTTGAAGGAAAGGGATAAGGTAAAGGGAGAAAAAAAAGAGATGGATAAGGTGGAAGGAGATGATTCGAGACGTAGAAGGAGAGAGAAGAGAAAGAATAGGTGGAAGGTGAGAGAAAATAGGTGGAAGGAGAGAGTGAAGAGGAGGATGAGGTAAAGGGAGAGAAAAAAGAGAATAATAAAGTGGAAGGCAAGAGAAAAGAGGTGGAAGTAGAGAGAAGAGAATTATTAGGTAGGAGGAGAGAGAAAAGAGGTGGGAGTAGACTGAAAGAGATGGATTAGGTGTAAGGAGAGATAATAGAAGAATTAGGTGGAAAGGAGAGAGAAAAGAGGCGGAAGGAGAGAGAGAAGGATTAGATGGAAATAGAGAGAAAATAGGTAGAAGGAGACAGAAGGATTAGTTGGAAGGAGAGAGAAGAGAACGGTTGGCTGAAGGGAGAGAGAAAAGAGGTGGAAGGAGAGAGAATAGATGGATTAGGTGGAAGGAGGGAGAAAAGAGGTTGGAAGGAAAGAGAGAAGAGAAAGATTAGGTGGAAGGAAAGAAAAAGAGGTTGAACAAGAGAGAGAGGAGTAAGATTAGGTTATTGTTGTTGTTTTTTAATGTCTCATCTTTTGTATATACAGTATAAATCCATTCAAGCTACTTAGGGACAAATGGGGAGAATCTAAGTACACATTAAAAGCGATGTCCAGTACATTGTTTGAGTACCATGACACATTGTTTTCTCAGTTTATTTATGCTTACCTTAGTAGTCAAGTCAAGTCAAGTCAAATTTATTTGTATAGCGCTTTTTACAACTTTTGTCATCACAAAGCAGCTTTACATAATTAGTAACGTAAGACATGAAGGATCAAAGACCCGCAGTGAGCAAGCCAACGGCGACAGTGGCAAGGATAAACTCCCTCAGAGCTGGAGGAAGAAACCTTGGGAGGAACCAAGACTCACAAGGGGGACCCATCCTCATCTGGTCAGAGCTATTTAAACTTTGTTGATAAAAATTACCAAACCAGATACAACAGATAGTTAATAGTGGTGATATTAATAGTGGCAGATAGTTACGAGTCCATTTAGGTTTTAACATGGTCATTAAACCAGGTAGCAGTGGTAGGAGGGTGTGCTGCTGGTCTGGTATGGGTGGTGCTGGGTGGGGGGCCTGATGGTCGGACTGGTAGGTGGCAGCTGGTCTGATGCAGGTAAAAGGGACCTCAGTGGGTAATCTTCCAGCAGGTCGGGCTGGGTGGCCATTTACTCTGAGAAGGTAAAAAGAGAGAGTTAGTTCTGAGAGGATTTTATGGAGAGCAGAGAATGTTGAGCACTATTAGTGTTTCGGACAACTCCGGCAGGTCTGACTATAACAGCCTAATTAAAAGGAGAGAGCCAGAAGGTAACTCAGACATGGGAGCACCCTGAAACGTTAGTGTCCATCTGCTCCACCATCCACAAACCTGAGACGTCAGCTCCAGCATCTTAGTGTACTACAATTCCCACAAACCCCTGGACCTACAACCTTTACCTAAGGGGAAGGTTATTCAAGAGTTTGGAGGCTTTATAAGAAAAGGCTCTTCCCCCTGCTGAGGTTTTCTGAATTTTGGGAATGAGTAAGAAGCCAGCACCCTGAGATCTAAGTAATCTTGATGGCTTGTATTATGTAATAAGATCCTGCAGGTACTCAGGAGTGAGGCCATGTAGGGTTTTATATGTTAATAGAAGAATTTTGTATTCAATACGGAATTTAACTGGGAGCCAATGAAGTGTTGAATATGGTCAAATTTTCTAGTTTTAGTAAGGACCCTGGCTGCAGCATTTTGAACCAGCTGAAGTTTATTGAGCTTCCTGCTGGAACAACCTGAGAAAAATGCATTACAGTAATCTAGCCTTGAGGTAAAAAAAAGCGTGTACTAGCTTTTCTGCGTCCTGTAGAGATAAGGAGTTTCTTTGTTTGGCAATGTTCCTAAGCTGCACAAAGGCTGTCCTACTAATATTAGCTATATGTTGCTAAAATTATAAATCTGAGTTGAATATGATGGCAAGATTTTTAGCTGCTAGACCAGGAATAATGGAAGCATCAGCCAAGTTTAACATTAAGTCTGATTTTATTTCTAGTGCCTTTTGGACCTAAAAGGAGAATCTCGGTTTTGTCACTGTTTAGAAGAAGGAAGTTATGTGACATCCAGAGTTTTATATCCTTTAAACAGTCCTCCATTTTCTGTAATCTAAATTTATCTTCAGGTTTGGCTGATATATAGAGCTATGTGTCATTGTCACGCCTCACAGGTGATCAAGAACTCCCTATCATGGTCATGTCATGGACTCCAATGTTGAAGAGGATTTTTATGTTGACAGTCATGTTTTGTTCTTGCTTCACTGTTCAGTTTGAGTCACTGTGTTTGTCTTCACGTTCTGTTGATGTGTTACACCTGTGGGCTGGTGCATTTAAGGATGGCTAGCGCAAGCAGCCAGCGCTGAGAATTGACTTTAGTTGACTTCTGTTAACTCTCAGTAGCTCTGGTTATCTCAGGTCAACACTGGGTTGGATCTGGTGTCTCGTAGTGCTGGCATTATTTGTTGGGCTCTCCAACAGCCTCTGCTAATGTCAGCTAAACCTCCTCTGTCTAGGGACTCAAGTGTGGCTGCCGAACCGCTACTGCCTGCCTAAATCTTTTATCTTTACAAAGTGATAGCATTCCGTTAGATATAATTTTAATGACGATAGGGCTGTTCCTGTGATTCCAACCAATTTCTCTAATCTTTCTAGTAGAATAGTATGATCTATTGTATCAAAGGCTGCACTAAGGTCTAGTATGGCTAATAAAGATACATAGCCTTGATCAGAGGCAAGAAGGAGATCATTTGTTATCTTCACTATGCTGTGATTGGGTCTGAAAAGATTGGAATTTCTCATACATGTCATTTTTACTCAGGTATAAGCAGAGTTGTTGGGCCACAGCTTTTTCTAATATCTTGGATATAAATGTTAAGTTGGAGATGGGTCTGTAATTAGACAATACACTAGGATCAAAATTTGGTTTCTTGATTAAAGGTTTTATGACTGCTAATTTAAGGGTTTTGCGTACATGCCCTAGGCTAAGGGATACATTTACAGTTGTTAAAAGAGGTCTGAATTGGGAGTATTTCTTTTAGCAATTTAGAGGGAATTGGGTCAAGTGTACAGGTTGTACAATTTGCTGAGGAAATAGTTTTTTCTAGTTCAGGCTGTGGAAGTGGGTAAAAGGCTTCCAGCTTTTGTTCTACAACTAAGTTATGTTCTAAAGCAGCTCTACCAGGTGACAGCCATGTTTGATCTAATAAGCAAGGTTGGATTTGTTGTCTAATAGCCTTAGTACAGCTCAGTCCATAGATCTAAATGGGTAAATTTTTCTTTAGATACTTTGTGCAAATGCTGCCTGCAATGTTGAATAAGGAGCAGCGGTTTGAACTGGTTGTTGCACTGGGAGGTCAGTAGTTTCAGGTCCACCACCCGTCATTGGTGCATAGTAGGGTGGCCTACCTCCTCTTGCTCCTCTACCTCCTCGACCTCTTCCTCTATGCCCCCAATTTCCTCCGCCAACATGGAAGTTGATGGGAGCCATGAAAGGTGTGCTATTATTTGGAGGTACATTCATCTGTTGGTTTGGCGTTGTCATCATTTGTTGGTTTGGCATTGTTACAACTGGTGAAGCCATTTGAGGCTGTGGTGTGGCCACCATTTGAGGCTGTTGTGTGGCCACTACAGTCTGTGTGGTACCAGTTACTGGAACTGGGTTGGGTTGAATTAATGCTGGTTGGGTTAACACTGCAGCTTGATAAGCTGGGTCAGCTTTTTCTTCTTTCTTTGGCTTTTCCTTTTTCTTTAATTCAGTCAATTGTGCTTTTTGTAGCAGGGCAGCCAACTTCTCCAGGCTTTCTTTGTCTTGTTCTTTCTTTTTCCTGTGTCTCTCCACATGATGAACCACATGGTCTTTAAAGGTTTGCCACGGCATGCTGCTTAATCCCACAACGCCATCTAAGGCCTCTCGTACTTCTTGGGGCAGGCTCTTCTTCAACGTCATCTGGAAGAACTTGCGATTGGTCTGTGTCTGGTTCCAGGCTGATCCTGTTCCAGACGTGTCCTTGATACGTCTTGATCTTCTTGGTACATAGGCGTCATCTATTAGTTTTTTCACTTCTTCATCTTCTGATGAGCTGTCGGCAGTGTCACTTTGCTGTTCTTCCTGGTAGATCATCTCTGTTTTTTCCCTTTTGGTGTCTCGAGGTAGTGAGCTGGCTCTATGTGGTTTCTGGATCTGTTCTCTTTGTTTTTGCAGGATCTTCAGTTCAGCTTCAGTCGGCTTTGCCAGTTCTTCTGTCTCCCTCATCAATGTGCTGAAATAGTTTGTTCACCCTCATGTCTGTGTCTTGCATGCTGCTCTGATTCAATCATCAGTTCACCGTGCACTCGTCGAGGGACCATGCTGTCAGTGTTTTCTTGTGTTGACTTGGTCATCCAGCCACTTGTTGTGTTCCCTTGTCCTTGGGGTGTGCTCTGTATTGAAGGCTTGTGGTGTGAGCCTCCATTGATATACAGCCACTCGTCATTAGGTGCATTCAGAGTTAGTGCTTGGTGTCATTCTTTAGTGAGTCATCTCTTGTGCACAGACTGTTTAGTGTCAGCTTGAGTGGACTCGGAGAAACTGCCAAAGGTCTCTCAGCCCCCCTCTCAGGCTGCATCGCTTCATCTCTGGATGGATATGGGGTTGGAGTCCTAGAGTGACCCTCAGAGGCTGCGGGCGTACTTGTGGAGTCTGGTTGATCTTTGACTTTGAACTTGACCATACCTTGCATTTCCATTTCCATATCAGCCTCAGTCCACGTGGTACTTGCAGTGGGCATTGGGTTGCAGTTGATTCTTTGTCCTTGGAGCCTGGAACATATGGGGGTGGTCGCTCACTCTTGAGTTCAGGGTACAGTCTGGGTTGTTTTGATTGGTCCCCATGTTGCTTGTTCAGCTTTTCCTTTTCTTTCAGGAGTGTGGCTTGCTCCATGAAGGCTTTGAGAATGGCCATACGTCTTTGTTGCTTGACGTGCTTTTTCTTGGACAAAACCACCTTTTTCCCTTCCAGATCTGCAACTGTTTGACACAGGTCTTCATCAAAGGTTCCTCTCTTGGGCCACTGATGTGTGAGGTTCTTGGTCAGCTTGTTCCATTTCCGCATGGTCCTTTTTAATTCTACCCCTGGAGCTATTCCTGAGGCTGCCACTAAGTCTATGGAAAATGGTTACCTTTTTTCTGTCTTTGAGGCTTGTGATCCCATCATATGTGTTACTTATGTGATAAAGAATTGCTAGTAGGTCGTGTGTTAATTCTAGGTGGGTGCAAGTCAACCTGTGGGTGGGTATGAGGTGAGTCAGTCCAATGGGTACCGCCTCTGGGTGGAGTTTTTTCTCTCTCGTCCTTGGTTTCAGCCAGGAAAGGGTTTGCTATCTGCTCTCTCAGTCCCCTGTGGGTCACTGAGACAAAGACCTGATAAAACATATTATGTTTAGAACGTTTCTTTTTTCCTTTCAGCTACTTGTTATAGTATAGACTATTCTGGGGGCCGGAGATGCTGCCCCATTCCAACTAACTTCAGCATGGATCTTATGTACTGTTTCAGCAGTGTGCTTCAAAGCTTCTGTGTGAAACTCCATCCCAATTGGATTAAAGCCATCTACCAGAATCATAGTCGCGGAACCACGTTCCCACAAAACAGTGCGTGTGGTTATGGTCAGGTAGACCTGTAGCTCCCTACACTGTCTGTCCTGAATGTCTACTGCTACAGGTATTGGTTCAAATGATCCCCAAGACAAATTCTCTAACCCCAGTGTGACTCCTGTTGGACTCCTGTTTATCTCTGAGGGTTGTTCCCCTTTTAAACCCTTTTTTCTTTTCTCTCTGCCAGCTTGTCTTAATGCCATTTTATTATCACTTTTTTATCTGTTTTTCTGAAGAGTTTTACTCCTTTTTCTGAGGTTTTCTAGAAGTTATTTACTTTTTATTTGGTTTTCTAATAACAGTTATCAGCATTTCTCATTAACTCAGAGCCAAATATACTGAAAGCTGAACGCCACTGAAGCCAGTGGACAGCCAGGCCCTATCCCCCCTTAAACAGATTTTTGAATACAAAGATCAACTTACCTTGAAAGATGAAGGGTGCGCGCTGAAGGAGAGGAGGACAGGTACAGGCCTGGCACAGGTGCAAGCAGCGTCAGGCAGACAAGAGCAAGGCGCGTAGAGCGAAGCCAACCAAAGGGCCACCAAAATGTTGGCTCTTTTTCTCTATGAATTCCCCCAATTAGCTAATAAGCATTTAGAAATGGTGCATAAAAGAATTCAGCTCCGTAGTCAATAGAAAGGCAGTCTATAACCTTTATTTCTGCATAACGTATACAAAGAACGATAAAGACTAAGGCACTACATGTAATGCGTTAGCCTGAGACAGCCAGCATCTCCCCCACAGCAGTCTAAATGGCACGGCTCTGCTTGTGTCTTTTATACCTTCCTTATTTCTTTTATCATGATTTTTTCGGTTGTACCCGCTTATGTTCAGATCAAGACCCCCTTGCTCGTTAACTAAGGAACTTCTGCACCCGCTTATGTTTTGCAAGGTCATACTTCTTTTTCAAAAAAACGCTGACTCCTGGCAGGCTGTTTGTGCTGACTCTAGCAGTATTGGAATGTTTGGACGCTTTCCAAACGGTTCACCTCTAATTCACCCTAACCAAGCCCCGCCTCATTTGGCAAGGGCTTCTATACCAGTTTGGGTGTGAAGCAATCTGGCTGTATCATGCTAAGGACATTGTGGCACAATACATACGTTGAATATGTTAAATACAGATAACATATTTTTAAATGCACATAACCATCAAGGGCTAAAAAATAAATAAACAAATTATCGGTGCATAAGTGCAGTGATAGTAAAGCTCAATTCTGCATTAAAAGCAATTCCACCTTAAAATGTATCGATGCATAAGTTCACACCCACCTTAAAAGCAGTTCCATCTCAAAATTCCACCTTAAGCCCAATTCCACCTAAAAAGTAGTTCCCCCTTAAAATTCAGTGCTACTTAATAGGAACTCCACCTTAAAAACAATCCATCTTAAAATTCAGTGCTAAATAAGAGCAGTTCCACTTCAAAAGCAGTTCCAGCTTAAAATTCAGTGCTTCATAAGTGTGATTTACCCTACATGCAAGTCCACCTTAAAGTGCAGTGCTACTAAAGCTCAATTCCACCATAAAAGCAGTTTCAGATTAAAATTCAGTGCTACTGAAGCACAGTTCCACTTTAAAAGCAGTCCCACCTTAAAATTCAGTGCTACGTAATAGGAACTCCAACATAAAAACAGTCCATCTTAAGATTCAGTGCTAATTAAGCTCAATTTCAACTTAAAAGCAGTTCCAACTCAAAATTCAGAGCTACCTAAGCGCAATTCACCTTAAATGAAATTTCACCTTAAAATGCAATGCTACTTCAATCAGCGCAATTCCACCATAAAAGCAGTTTCAGATTAAAATTCAGTGCTGATCAAGCTTAATTCTACCTTAAAAACAGTTCCTTCTTAAAATTCAGTACTACTTAAAAAAACAACAACATACAATTCTGTACAACGTAAGCACAATTACTCCTTATGTGCACGTCCACATTAAAATTCAGTGCTACTGAAGCACAGTTCTACTTTAAGTGCAAATCCACCTTAAAATTTGTCTGTGCATAAGTGCAGTGCTAGTAAAGCTCAATTCCGCATTAAAAGCAATTCCACCTTAAAATGTATCGGTGCATAAGTTCACATCCACCTTAAAAGCAGTTCCATCCTAAAATTCAGTGTAATAAAGCACAATTCCTCATTAAGTGCAATTCCACCTTAAAAGCAGTTCCAGTTTAGCATTCAGTGCTACTTAAGAGGAAGAACACCTTAAAAACAGTACATCTTAAAATTCAGTACTGAATAAGAGCAGTTCCACTTCAAAAGCAGTTCCACCTTAAACTTCAGTGCTGCTTAAAGCTCAATTCCACCTTAAAAGTGCAGTTTTTAAAAATTATTTTAATTAGTAATTAGTGCTTTTAAGAATTTATTGCTAATTAAGCTCAATTCCACCTTAAAAGCAGTTCCAGTTTAGCAATCAGTGCTACTTAAGTGCAATACCATCTTAAAATCAGTTCCAGTTTAAAATTCAGTGCTAAATAAGCCAAATTTACAATACAAGCCTTAAAATTCAGTGCAATTTAAGTTCAATTCCACCTTAAAAGCAGTTCCAGCTTAAAATTCAGTACAACATAAGTTCAATTCCACTTTAAAAGCAGTTCCACCTTAAAATGTATCGGTGCATAAGTTCACATCCACCTTAAAAGCAATTCCATCTCAAAATTCAGTGCTACTTAAACACAATTCCTCGTTAAGCGCAATTCCACCTTAAAAGCAGTTCCAGCTTAGCAATCAGTGCTACTTAAGTGCAATACCATCTTAAAATCAGTTCCAGCATAAAATTCAGTGCTACATAAGCGAAATTTACCATACATGCAATTCAGCCTTAAAATTCAGTACAATTTAAGTTCAACCTTAAAAGCACTTCCAGCTTAACATTCAGTACTGCTTGAGCTCAATTCCAACTTAAAAGCATTTCCACATTAAAATTCAGTGCTACTTCATAGGAACTCCACCTTCAAAACAGTCCATCTTAAAATTCTGTGCTAAATAAGAGCAGTTCCACTTCTGAAGCAGTTACACCTTAAAGTTCAGTGCTACTTAAGCTCAATTCCACCTTAAAAGCAGTGCCATCTTAGCATTCAGTGCTACTTAAGCTCAATTCCACCTTAAAAGCAGTTCCAGCTTAAAATTCAGTGCTACATAAGTGCAATTTACCGTACATGCAATTCCACCTTAAAAGCACTTCCAGCTTAACATTCAGTACTGCTTGAGCTCAATTCCAACTTAAAAGCATTTCCACCTCACAATTCAGTGCTACTTCATAGGAATAACACCTTAAAAACAGTCCATCTTAAAACTCAATGCTAAATAAGAGCAGTTCCACTTCTAAAGCAGTTACATCTTAAGTGTAAGCAGTTCAGTAAGCAGTTCAGTGCTACTAAAGCTCAATTCCACCTTAAAAGCAGTGCTACATGAGTGCAATTTACTGTACATGCAAGTCCAACTTAAAATTCAGTGCTACTTCAGCACAATTCCTCGTTAAGCACAATTCCAGCTTAGCATTCAGTGCTACTTAGGCTCAATTCCACTTTAAAAGCAGTTTCACCTTAAAATTCAGTGCGACTTAATGGGAACTCAGTCCTTAAAAACAGTCCTTTTTAGAATGTATTGCTAATTAAGCTCAATTCCACCTTAAAAGCAGTTCCAGTTTAGCAATCAGTGCTACTTAAGTGCAATACCATCTTAAAATCAGTTCCAGTTTAAAATTCAGTGCTAAATAAGCGAAATTTACAATACATGCAAGTCAGCCTTAAAATTCATTGCTCATTAAGCTAAATTACACCTTAAAAGCAGTTCCAGCTTCAAATTCAGTGCTACATAAGTGCAATTTACCGTACATGCAAGTCAACCTTAAAATTAATTACTCATTAAGCTAAATTACACCTTAAGCGCAGATCCACAATAAAATTCAGTGCTACTAAAGCACAATTCCACCTTAAAAGCAGTGCCATCTTAGCATTTAGTGCTACTTAAGCTCAATTCCACCTTAAAAGCAGTTCCAGCTTAAAATTCAGTGCTACATAAGCGCAATTTACCGTATATGCAAGTCCGCCTTAAAATTAATTACTAATTAAGCTAAATTACACCTTAAGCGCAGATCCAAAATAAAATTCAGTGCAACTGAAGCACAATTCCACCTTAAAAGCAGTTCCCCCTTAAAAATGCAGTGCTACATAATAGGAACTCCACCTTCAAAACAGCTCATCTTAAAATGCAGTGCTAAATAAGAGCAGTTCCACTTCAAAAGCAGTTCCACCTTAAAGTCCGGTGATACTAAAGCTCAATTCCACTTTAAAATTCAGTGTTACTTAAGCTCAGTTCCACCCTAAAAGCTGTTCCACATTCAAATTCAGTGCTAGTAAAGCTTAATTCCGCATTAAAAGCAGTTCCAGCTTACAATTCAGTGCTACATAAGCGTAATTTACCGTACATGCAAGTCTACCTTAAAATTCAGTGCAACGTAAAGTCAATTCCACCTTAAAAGCACTTCCAGCTTAACATTCAGTGCTACTTAAGCACAATTCCTCGTTAAGCTCAGTTTCACCTTAAACGTCAGCGGTGCATAAGTGCAATAACAAATAAAAATCAGTTCCAGCTTAAAATTCAGTGCTACATAAGCGAAATTTACTATACATGTAAGTCAGCCTTAAAATTAAGCTCAATTGCACCTTAAAAGCAGTTCCACCTTAAAATTCAATGCAACTTCATAGGAATAACACCTTAAAATCAGTCCATCTTAAAAATCAGTGCAAAATAAAAGCAGTTCCACTTCTAAAGCAGTTCCACCTTAGAGTTCAGTGCTAGTAAAGCTCAATTCCGCTTTAAAAGAAGTTCCAGCTGACAATTCAGTGCTACATAAGCGTATATTACCGTACATGCAAGTCTACCTTAAAATTCAGTGCAACGTCAATTCCACCTTAAAAGCACTTCCAGCTTAACATTCAGTACTGCTTGAGCTCAATTCCAACTTAAAAGCATTTCCACCTTACAATTCAGTGCTACTTCAAAGGAATAACACATTAGAAACCATCCATCTTAAAATTCAATTCTAAATAAGAGCAGTTCCACTTCTAAAGCAGTTACACCTTAAAGTTCAGTGCTACTAAAGCTCAATTCCACCTTAAAAGCAGTGCCATCTTAGCATTCAGCGCTACTAAAGCTCAATTCCATCTTAAAAGCAGTGCCATCTTAGCATTCAGTGCTACTTAAGCTCAATTCTACTTTAAAAGCAGTTCCACCTCAAAATTCAGTGCTAATTAAGCTCAAGTCACCTTAAATGAAATTTCATCTTAAAATGCAGTGTTACATGCAACAGCGCAATTCCACCATAAAAGCAGTTTCAGATTAAAATTCAGTGCTACTTAAAAAAAAAACAAAAACATACAGTTCTGTACTACATAAGCACACTTACTCCTTATGCGCAGGTCCACATTAAAATTCGGTGCTACTGAAGCACAATTCCACTTTAAGGGCAAATCCACCTTAATATTTGTCGGTGCAAAAGTGCAGTGCTAGTAAAGCTCGATTCCGCATTAAAAGCAATTCCAACTTTAAAATGTATCAGTGCATAAGTTCACATTCATCTTAAAAGCAGTTCCATCTTAAAATTTAGTGCTAAATAAGAGCAGTTCCACTTCAAAAGCAGTTCCACCTTAAACTTCAGTGCTGCTTAAAGCTCAATTCCACCTTAAAAGCAGTGCTACATAAGTGCAATTTACTGGACATGCAAGTCCAACTTAAAATTCAGTGCTACTTCAGCACAATTCCTCGTTAAGCACAATTCCAGCTTAGCATTCAGTGCTACTTAGGCTCAATTCCACTTCAAAAGCAGTTTCACCTTAAAATTCAGTGCGACTTAATGGGAACTCCACCTTAAAAACAGTCCTTTTTAGAATTCATTGCTAATTAAGCTTAATTCCACCTTAAAAGCAGTTCCAGTTTAGCAATCAGTGCTACTTAAGTGCAATACCATCTTAAAATCAGTTCCAGTTTAAAATTCAGTGCTAAATAAGCGAAATATACAATACATGCAAGTCAGCCTTAAAATTCATTGCTCATTAAGCTAAATTACACCTTAAAAGCAGTTCCAGCTTCAAATTCAGTGCTACATAAGTGCAATTTACCGTACATGCAAGTCTGCCTTAAAATGAATTACTAATTAAGCTAAATTACACCTTAAGCGCAGATCCACAATAAAATTCAGTGCTACTGAAGCACAATTCCACCTTAAAAGCAGTTCCCCCTTACAAATGCAGTGCTACATAATAGGAACTCCACCTTCAAAACAGTCCATCTTAAAATGCAGTGCTAAATAAGAGCAGTTCCACTTCAAAAGCAGTTCCACCTTAAAGTTCGGTGATACTAAAGCTCAATTCCACCTTAAAATTCAGTGTTACTTAAGCTCAGTTCCACCCTAAAAGCAGTTCCACCTTAAAATTCAGTGCAACTTCATAGGAATAACACCTTAAAATCAGTCCATCTTAAAAATCAGTGCTAAATAAAAGCAGTTCCACCTTAGAGTTCAGTGCTAGTAAAGCTCAATTCCGCATTAAAAGCACTTCCAGCTTAACATTCAGTACAGCTTGAGCTCAATTCCAACTTAAAAGCATTTCCAACTTACAATTCAGTGCTACTTCATAGGAATAACACCTTAAAACAGTCTATCTTAAAATTCAATGCTAAATAAGAGCAGTTCCACTTCTGAAGCAGTTACACCTTAAAGTTCAGTGCTACTAAAGCTCAATTCCACCTTAAAAGCAGTTCCAGCTTCAAATTCAGTGCTACATAAGCGCAATTTACCGTACATGCAAGTCCGCCTTAAAATTCATTGCTTATTAAGCTAAATTACACCTTAAGCGCAGTTCCACAATAAAATTCAGTGCTACTGAAGCACAATTCCACCATAAAAGCAGTTACCCCTTAAAAATGCAGTGCTACCAAATAGGAACTCAACCTTCAAAACAGTCCATCTTAAAATTCTGTGCTAAATAAGAGCAGTTCCACTTATAAAGCAGTTACACCTTAAAGTTCAGTGCCACTAAAGCTCCATTCCAGCTTAAAAGCAGTGCCATCTTAGCATTTAGTGCTACTTAAGCTCAATTCCACCTTAAAAGTAGTTCCAGCTTAAAATTCAGTGCTACATAAGCGAAATTAACCGTACATGCAAGTCTGCCTTAAAATTAATTACTAATTAAGCTAAATTACACCTTAAGCGCAGATCCACAATAAAATTCAGTGCTACTGAAGCACAATTCCACCTTAAAAGCAGTTCCCCCTTAAAAATGCAATGCTACATAATAGGAACTCCACCTTCAAAACAGTCCATCTTAAAATGCAGTGCTAAATAAGAGCAGTTCCACTTCAAAAGCAGTTCCACCTTAAAGTTCGGTGATACTAAAGCTCAATTCCACCTTAAAATTCAGTGTTACTTAAGCTCAGTTCCACCCTAAAAGCTGTTCCACGTTCAAATTCAGTGCAATTTAAGCTCAATTCCACCTTACAAGCAGTTACACCTTAAAATTCAGTGCAACTTCATAGGAATAACACCTTAAAATCAGTCCATCTTAAAAATCAGTACTAAATCAAAGCAGTTCCACTTCTAAAGCAGTTCCACCTTAGAGTTCAGTGCTAGTAAAGCTCAATTCCACATTAAAAGCAGTTGCAGCTGACAATTTAGTGCTACATAAGCGTAATTTACCGTACATGCAAGTCTACCTTAAAATTCAGTGCAACGTCAATTCCACCTTAAAAGCACTTCCAGCTTAACATTCAGTGCTACATAAGCGCAATTTACCCTACATGCAATTCCACCTTAAAATTCATTGCTCATTAAGCTAAATTACACCTTAAGCGCAGTTCCACAATACAATTCAGTGCTACTGAAGCACAATTCCACCTTAAAAGCAGTGCCATCTTAGCATTCAGTGCTACTTAAGCTCAATTCCACCTTAAAAGCAGTTCCAGCTTAAAATTCAGTGCTACATAAGTGCAATTTACCCTACATGCAATTCCACCTTAAAATTCATTGCTCATTAAGCTAAATTACACCTTAAGCGCAGTTCCACAATACAATTCAGTGCTACTGAAGCACAATTCCACCTTAAAAGCAGTTCCCCCTTAAAAATGCAGTGCTACCTAATAGGAACTCCACCTTCAAAACAGTCCATCTTAAAATTCTGTGCTAAATAAGAACAGTTCCACTTCTAAAGTCAAGTCAAGTCAAGTCAAGTCAAGTGGGTTTTATTGTCATTTCAACTACATACAGAGTACACAGTGAAACGAAACAACGTTCCTCCTGGACCATGGTGCAACATAGACAGTGCAAACAGAACACAAGTGCAACACAAACAAACAAGTGCGGACAGACAACACAACACAGTACAGACCAGAGAATAATAAATAATTGCCGGTAGTGTGCAAATTGTGCAATGTGTAATAAATAGAGTCCAGTGAGGTAGTAAAGTAAAGTTATTAGTGCAATGCTTTGTGCAAAAATGCTTCCCCTTTTTTCCTGGGGTAAATGGTTGGAGAGAGAGAGATCCTCTCAGCTGTCCTCACAATGCGTTGGAGGGACTTGCGGTCAGAGGCTGTGCAGGTCCCAAACCAGGCAGTGATGCAGCTGCTTAGGATGCTCTCTATGGTTCCCCTATAGAAGAGGGTGAGGATGGGTGGAGGGAGACGGGCCTTTCTCAGCTTCCGGAGGAAGTAGAGACGCTGCTGGGCTTTCTTGGCTGTAGAGCTGGTGTTCAGGGACCAGGTGAGGTTCTCCGCTAGGTGGACACCAAGGAACTTGGTGCTCTTAACGATCTCCACAGAGGAGCCATTGATGTTAAGCGGAGAGTGGTCCGGTCTTGATTTCCTGAAGTCAACAACCATTTCCTTGGTCTTCTCTACATTCCAGTGAAGGTTGTTGACTGTACACCAGTCTGTCAGCTGCTGCACCTCCTCTCTGTATGCTGACTCGTCGCCTTTGCTGATGAGACCCAGCACAGTTGTATCATCGGCAAACTTTATGATGCTGTTAGAACTGTGTTTCGCAACACAGTCATGAGTCAGCAGGGTGAACAACAGAGGACTCAGTACACTGCCCTGGGGTGCCCCAGTGTTCATGGTGATGGTGCTGGAGCTGCTGTCCCCGAACCGGACTAACTGGGGCCTCCCTGTCAGGAAGTCCAGGATCCAGTTGCAGAGGGGGGTGTTGAGGTCCAGCAGGCTTAACTTCCTGGTGAGGTTCTGTGGGATGATGGTGTTGAATGCTGAACTGAAGTCTATGAACAGCATTCTGACGTAGGTGTCCTTCTTCTCCAGGTGGGTAAGGGAGAGATGAAGGGTGGTGGTGATGGCATCGTCCGTGGAGCGGTTGAGACAATATGCAAATTGCAGGGGGTCCAATGAAGAGGGCAGTTGGTTCTTGATGTTCCTCATGACTAACCTCTCGAAGCACTTCATGATGATGGGCGTGAGAGCTACGGGACGGTAGTCATTGAGGCAGGACACCGTGGACTTCTTCGGCACGGGGACGATGGTGGTGGCCTTGAGGCATGTTGGGACAGTGGAGCTGCGCAGGGAGACGTTGAAGATGTCCGTGAGAACATCTGTCAACTGGTCTGCACACTCTCTGAGCACTCTGCCGGGGATGTTGTCTGGTCCTGCAGCTTTCCGTGGGTTGACTCTGCGCAGAGTTTTCCTCACGTCCACTGCAGTCAGGCACAACACCTGCTCGTCCGGCTTGGGTGTGATCTTTCTCACCAACGTGTTGTTCTGTGCCTCAAACCGTCCATAAAAGTAGTTCAGGGCATCGGGGAGGAAGGCATCACTGTCACAGGACGGTGGAATTGTCCTGTAGTTTGTGATTTCCTGGATGCCCTGCCACATGCGCCGCGTGTCACCCGTGTCTTTGAAGTGGCTTTGGATTCTCTGGGCGTGTGCGCGCTTTGCTTCTCGGATGGTTCGTTACAATTTGGCTCTTGCTTTCCTTAGGGCCGCCTTGTCACCCACTCTGAAGGCCGAGTCGCGGGTCCTCAGTAGCGCACACACCTCAGGAGTCATCCACGGCAGTTACACCTTAATGTTCAGTGCTACTAAAGCTCCATTCCACCTTAAAAGCAGTGCCATCTTAGCATTTAGTGTTACTTAAGCTCAATTCCACCTTAAAAGTAGTTCCAGCTTAAAATTCAGTGCTACATAAGCGCAATTTACTGTACATGCAAGTCCGCCTTAAAATTAATTACTAATTAAGCTAAATTACACCTTAAGCGCAGATCCACAATAAAATTCAGTGCTACTGAAGCACAATTCCACCTTAAAAGCAGTTCCCCCTTAAAAATGCAGTGCTACATAATAGGAACTCCACCTTCAAAACAGTCCATCTTAAAATGCAGTGCTAAATAAGAGCAGTTACACTTCAAAAGCAGTTCCACCTTAAAGTTTGGTGATACTAAAGCTCAATTCCACCTTAAAATTCAGGGTTACTTAAGCTCAGTTCCACCCTAAAAGCTGTTCCACATTCAAATTTCGTGCTAGTAAAGCTTAATTCCGCATTAAAAGCAGTTCCAGCTTACAATTCAGTGCTACATAAGCGTAATTTACCGTACATGCAAGTCTACCTTAAAATTCAGTGCAGCGAAAAAGTCAATTCCACCTTAAAAGCACTTCCAGCTTAACATTCAGTGCTACTTAAGCACAATTCCTCGTTAAGCACAATTTCACTTTAAACGTCAGTGGTGCATAAGTGCAATAACATCTAAAAATCAGTTCCAGCTTAAAATTCAGTGTTACATAAGCGAAATTTACTATACATGTAAGTCAGCCTTAAAATTCAGTGCAATTTAAGCTCAATTCCACCTTAAAAGCAGTTCCACCTTAAAAGTCAGTGCAACTTCATAGGAATAACACCTTAAAATCAGTCCATCTTACAAATCAGTGCTAAATAAAAGCAGTTCCACTTCTAAAGCAGTTCCACCTTAGAGTTCAGTGCTAGTAAAGCTCAATTCCACATTAAAAGCAGTTGCAGCTGACAATTCAGTGCTACATAAGCGTAATTTACCGTACATGCAAGTCTACCTTAAAATTCAGTGCAACGTCAATTCCACCTTAAAAGCACTTCCAGCTTAACATTCAATACTGCTTGAGCTCAATTCCAACTTAAAAGCATTTCCACCTTAAAATTCACTGCTACTTCATAGGAATAACACCTGCGATACCGCTCCTTCACACGCTTTACCCCAAGTGTGTGAAGGAGCGGTATCGCAGGTCCTTCCATCCTGCTGCCGTCAGACTGCACAACCAGCACTGCTCCCAGCGGACCACATACACACACACTTAACTACACACACATGTTCATGTTCAGGGAATACTATGTGCAATACCCCCCCCCCCCCCCATGTGCAATTAAGAGTCTTTTGCTGTAAATAATATTGTTTATTGCTTTTTTAATTTTTATTTGTATTGTGTAAATAGTGTAAATTATTTATCTAAATTTTTGTAACTGAGTGTCTTGCTATCCCTTTCTGCTGTTACACTGGGAATTTCCCCACTGCGGGACTAATAAAGGACTATCTTATCTTATCTTATCTTAAAAACAGTCCATCTTAAAATACAATGCTAAATAAGAGCAGTTCCACTTCTAAAGCAGTTACACCTTAAAGTTCAGTGCTACTAAAGCTCAATTCCACCTTAAAAGCAGTTCCAGCTTAAAATTCAGTGCTACATAAGCGCAATTTACCGTACATGCAATTCCACCTTAAAAGCACTTCCAGCTTAACATTCAGTACTGCTTGAGCTCAATTCCAACGTAAAAGCATTTCCAACTTACAATTCAGTGCTACTTCATAGGAATAACACCTTAAAAACAGTCCATCTAAAAATTCAATGCTAAATAAGAGCAGTTCCACTTCTAAAGCAGTTACACCTTAAAGACCAGTGGTACTAAAGCTCAATTCCACCTTAAAAGCAGTGCCATCTTAGCATTCAGTGCTACTAAAGCTCAATTCCACCTTAAAAGCAGTGCCATCTTAGCATTCAGTGCTTCTTAAGCTCAATTCCACCTTAAAAGCATTTCCAGCTTAAAATTCAGTGCTACTGAAGCACAATTCCACCTTAAAAGCAGTTCCCCCTTAAAAATCCAGTGCTACATAATAGGAAGTCCACCTTCAGTGCAACGTAAAGTCAATTCCACCTTAAAAGCACTTCCAGCTTAACATTCAGTGCTAATTAAGCACAATTCCTCGTTAAGCGCAATTTCAACTTAAACGCCAGCGGTGCATAAGTGCAATAACATCTAAAAATCAGTTCCAGCTTAAAATTCAGTGCTACATAAGCAAAATTTACTATACATGTAAGTCAGCCTTAAAATTCAGTGCAATTTAAGCTCAATTCCAACTTAAAAGCAGTTCCATCTTAAAATTCAGTGCAACTTCATAGGAATAACACCTTAAAATCAGTTCATCTTAAAAATCAGTGCTAAATAAAAGCAGTTCCACTTCTAAAGCAGTTCCACCTTAAAGTTCAGTGCTAGTAAAGCTCAATTCCGCATTAAAAGCAGTTCCAGCTGACAATTCAGTGCTACATAAGCGTAATTTGCCGTACAGGCAAGTCTACCTTAAAATTCAGTGCAACGTCAATTCCACCTTAGAAGCACTTCCAGCTTGACATTCAGTACAGCTTGAGCTCAATTCCAACTTAAAAGCATTTCCACCTTACAATTCAGTGCTACTTCATAGGAATAACACCTTAAAAACAGTCCATCTTAAAATACAATGCTAAATAAGAGAAGTTCCACTTCTAAAGCAGTTACACCTTAAAGTTCAGTGCTACTAAAGCTCAATTCCACCTTAAAAGCAGTGCCATCTTAGCATTCAGTGCTACTAAAGCTCAATTCCACCTTAAAAGCAGTGCCATCTTAGCATTCAGTGCTACTTAAGCTCAATTCCACCTTAAAAGCAGTTCCACCTTAAAATTCAGTGCTACATAAGCGCAATTTACCCTACATGCAATTCCACCTTAAGAGCACTTCCAGCTTAACATTCAGTACTGCTTGAGCTGAATTCCAACTTAAAAGCATTTCCAACTTACAATTCAGTGCTACTTCATAGGAATAACACCTTAAAAACAGTCCATCTTAAAATTCAATGCTAAATAAAAGCAGTTCCACTTCTAAAGCAGTTACACCTTAAAGTCCAGTGCTAATAAAGCTCAATTCCACCTTAAAAGCAGTGCCATCTTAGCATTCAGTGCTACTAAAGCTCAATTCCACCTTAAAAGCAGTGCCATCTTAGCATTCAGTGCTACTTAAGCTCAATTCCACTTTAAAAGCAGTTTGTTCTGAAAATTCAGTGCTAATTAAGCTCAATTCCAACTTAAAAGCAGTTCCACCTCAAAATTCAGGACTAATTAAGCTCAATTCCAACTTAAAAGCAGTTCCACCTTAAAATTCAGGACTACTTAATCGCAATTCACCTTAAATGAAATTTCATCTTAAAATGCAGTGCTACATCCACCAGCGCAATTCCACCATAAAAGCAGTTTCAGATTAAAATTCAGTGCTACTTAGGCTCAATTCCACTTTAAAAGCAGTTTCACCTTAAGATCCAGTGCGACTTAATGGGAACTCCACCTTAAAAACAGTCCTTTTTAGAATTCATTGTTAATTAAGCTCAATTCCACCTTAAAATCAGTTCCAGTTTAGCAATCAGTGCAATTTAAGTTCAATTCCACCTTAAAAGCAGTTCCAGCTTAAAATTCAATGCGACATAATCACAATTTGCAGTACATGCAATTCTGCCTTAAAATTCTTTGCTCATTAAGCTAAATTACACCTTAAGCGCAGATCCACAATAAAATTCAGTGCTACTGAAGCACAATTCCACCTTAAAAGCAGTTCCCCCTTAAAAATCCAGTGCTACATAATAGGAAGTCCACCTTCAGTGCAACGTAAAGTCAATTCCACCTTAAAAGCACTTCCAGCTTAACATTCAGTGCTAATTAAGCACAATTCCTCGTTAAGCGCAATTTCAACTTAAACGCCAGCGGTGCATAAGTGCAATAACATCTAAAAATCAGTTCCAGCTTAAAATTCAGTGCTACATAAGCAAAATTTACTATACATGTAAGTCAGCCTTAAAATTCAGTGCAATTTAAGCTCAATTCCAACTTAAAAGCAGTTCCATCTTAAAATTCAGTGCAACTTCATAGGAATAACACCTTAAAATCAGTTCATCTTAAAAATCAGTGCTAAATAAAAGCAGTTCCACTTCTAAAGCAGTTCCACCTTAAAGTTCAGTGCTAGTAAAGCTCAATTCCGCATTAAAAGCAGTTCCAGCTGACAATTCAGTGCTACATAAGCGTAATTTGCCGTACAGGCAAGTCTACCTTAAAATTCAGTGCAACGTCAATTCCACCTTAGAAGCACTTCCAGCTTGACATTCAGTACTGCTTGAGCTCAATTCCAACTTAAAAGCATTTCCACCTTACAATTCAGTGCTACTTCATAGGAATAACACCTTAAAAACAGTCCATCTTAAAATACAATGCTAAATTAGAGAAGTTCCACTTCTAAAGCAGTTACACCTTAAAGTTCAGTGCTACTAAAGCTCTATTCCACCTTAAAAGCAGTGCCATCTTAGCATTTAGTGCTACTTAAGCTCAATTCCACCTTAAAACCAGTTAACCCTTAAAAATGCAGTGCTACCTAACAGGAACTCCACCTTCAAAACAGTCCATCTTAAAATGCAGTGCTAAATAAGAGCAGTTCCACTTCAAAAGCAGTTCCACCTTAAAGTTCGGTGTAACTTAAGCTCAGTTCCACTCTAAAAGCTGTTCCACATTCAAATTCAGTACTAGTAAAGCTTAATTCCGCATTAAAAGCAGTTCCAGCTTAAAATTCAGTGCTACATAAGCGCAATTTACCGTACATGCAATTCCACCTTAAAAGCACTTCCAGCTTAACATTCAGTGCTACTTAAGCACAATTCCTCGTTAATCGCAATTTCACCTTAAACGTCAGCGGTGCATAAGTGCAATAACATCTAAAAATCAGTTCCAGCTGACAATTCAGTGCTACATAAGCGTAATTTACTGTACATGCAAGTCTACCTTAAAATTCAGTGCAACGTCAATTCCACCTACTAGTTCAGTGTTACTAAAGCTCAATTCCACCTTAAAAGCAGTGCCATCTTAGCATTCAGTGCTACTAAAGCTCAATTCCACCTTAAAAGCAGTGCCATCTTAGCTTTCAGTGCTACTTAAGCTCAATTCCACCTTAAAAGCAGTTCCAGCTTAAAATTCAGTGCTACATAAGCGCAATTTACCGTACATGCAATTCCACCTTAAAAGCACTTCCAGCTTAACATTCAGTACTGCTTGAGCTCAATTCCAACTTAAAAGCATTTCCAACTTACAATTCAGTGCTAATTCATAGGAATAACACCTTAAAAACAGTCCATCTTAAAATTCAATGCTAAATAAGAGCAGTTCCACTTCTAAAGCAGTTACACCTTAAAGTTCAGTGCTACTAAAGCTCTATTCCACCTTAAAAGCAGTGCCATCTTAGCATTTAGTGCTACTTAAGCTCAATTCCACCTTAAAACCAGTTCCCCCTTAAAAATGCAGTGCTACCTAATAGGAACTCCACCTTCAAAACAGTCCATCTTAAAATGCAGTGCTAAATAAGAGCAGTTCCACTTCAAAAGCAGTTCCACCTTAAAGTTCGGTGTAACTTAAGCTCAGTTCCACTCTAAAAGCTGTTCCACATTCAAATTCAGTGCTAGTAAAGCTTAATTCCGCATTAAAAGCAGTTCCAGCTTACAATTCAGTGCTACATAAGCGTAATTTACCGTACATGCAAGTCTACCTTAAAATTCAGTGCAACGTAAAGTCAATTCCACCTTAAAAGCACTTCCAGCTTAACATTCAGTGCTACTTAAGCACAATTCCTCGTTAATCGCAATTTCACCTTAAACGTCAGCGGTGCATAAGTGCAATAACATCTAAAAATCAGTTCCAGCTGACAATTCAGTGCTACATAGGCGTAATTTACTGTACATGCAAGTCTACCTTAAAATTCAATGCAACGTCAATTCCACCTTAAAAGCACTTCCAGCTTAACATTCAGTACAGCTTGAGCTCAATTCCAACTTAAAAGCATTTCCACCTTAAAATTCAGTGCTACTTCATAGGAGTAACACCTTAAAATCAGTCCATCTTAAAATACAATGCTAAATAAGAGTAGTTCCACTTCTAAAGCAGTTACACCTTAAAGTTCAGTGTTACTAAAGCTCAATTCCACCTTAAAAGCAGTGCCATCTTAGCATTCAGTGCTACTAAAGCTCAATTCCACCTTAAAAGCAGTGCCATCTTAGCATTCAGTGCTACTTAAGCTCAATTCCACCTTAAAAGCAGTTCCAGCTTAAAATTCAGTGCTACATAAGCGCAATTTACCGTACATGCATTTCCACCTTAAAAGCACTTCCAGCTTAACATTCAGTACTGCTTGAGCTCAATTCCAACTTAAAAGCATTTCCAACTTACAATTCAGTGCTACTTCATAGGAATAACACCTTAAAAACAGTCCATCTTAAAATTCAATGTTAAATAAGAGCAGGTCCACTTCTAAAGCAGTTATACCTTAAAGTTCAGTGCTACTAAAGCTCAATTCCACCTTAAAAGCAGTGCCATCTTAGCATTCAGTGCTACTAAAGCTCAATTCCACCTTAAAAGCAGTGCCATCTTAGCATTCAGTGCTACTTAAGCTCAATTCCAACTTAAAAGCAGTTCCACCTCAAAATTCAGGACTACTTAATCGCAATTCACCTTAAATGAAATTTCATCTTAAAATGCAGTGCTACATAAGTGCAATTTACTGTACATGCAAGTCCAACTTAAAAGTCAGTGCTACTTCAGCACAATTCCTCGTTAAGCACAATTCCACCTTAAAATCTGTTCCAGCTTAGCATTCAGTGCTACTTAGGCTCAATTCCACTTTAAAAGCAGTTTCACCTTAAGATCCAGTGCGACTTAATGGGAACTCCACCTTAAAAACAGTTCTTTTTAGAATTCATTGCTAATTATGCTCAATTCCACCTTAAAAGCAGTTCCAGTTTAGCAATTAGTGCTACTTAAGTGCAATACCATCTTAAAATCAGTTCCAGCTTCAAATTCTTTGCTACATAAGCACAATTTACCGTACATGCAATTCTGCCTTAAAATTCTTTGCTCATTAAGCTAAATTACACCTTAAGCGCAGATCCACAATAAAATTCAGTGCTACTGAAGCACAATTCCACCTTAAAAGCAGTTCCCCCTTAAAAATGCAGTGCTACATAATAGGAACTCCACCTTCAGTGCAACGTAAAGTCAATTCCACCTTAAAAGCACTTCCATCTTAACATTCAGTGCTAATTAAGCACAATTCCTCGTTAAGCGCAATTTCACCTTAAACGTCAGCGGTGCATAAGTGCAATAACATCTAAAAATCAGTTCCAGCTTCAAATTCAGTGCTACATAAGCGAAATTTACTATACATGTAAGTCAGCCTTAAAATTCAGTGCAATTTAAGCTCAATTCCACCTTAAAAGCGGTTCCACCTTAAAATTCAGTGCAACTTCATAGGAATAACACCTTAAAATCAGTCCATCTTAAAAATCAGTGCTAAATAAAAGCAGTTCCACTTCTAAAGCAGTTCCACCTTAGAGTTCAGTGCTAGTAAAGCTCAATTCCGCAATAAAAGCAGTTCCAGCTGACAATTCAGTGCTACATAAGCATAATTTACCGTACATGCAAGTCTACCTTAAAATTCAGTGCAACGTCAATTCCACCTTAAAAGCACTTCCAGCTTAACATTCAGTACTGCTTGAGCTCAATTCCAACTTAAAAGCATTTCCACCTTAAAATTCACTGCTACTTCATAGGAATAACACCTTTAAAAAACAGTCCATCTTAAAATACAATGCTAAATAAGAGCAGTTCCACTTCTAAAGCAGTTACACCTTAAAGTCCAGTGCTACTAAAGCTCAATTCCACCTTAAAAGCAGTGCCATCTTAGCATTCAGTGCTACTAAAGCTCAATTCCACCTTAAAAGCAGTGCCATCTTAGCATTCAGTGCTACTAAAGCTCAATTCCACCTTAAAAGCAGTGCCATCTTAGCGTTCAGTGCTACTTAAGCTCAATTCCACCTTAAAAGCAGTTCCAGCTTAAAATTCAGTGGTACATAAGCGCAATTTACCGTACATGCAATTCCACCTTAAAAGCACTTCCAGCTTAACATTCAGTACTGCTTGAGCTCAATTCCAACCTAAAAGCATTTCCAACTTACAATTCAGTGCTACTTCATAGGAATAACACCTTAAAAACAGTCCATCTAAAAATTCAATGCTAAATAAGAGCAGTTCCACTTCTAAAGCAGTTACACCTTAAAGTCCAGTGCTACTAAAGCTCAATTCCACCTTAAAAGCAGTGCCATCTTAGCATTCAGTGCTACTAAAGCTCAATTCCACCTTAAAAGCAGTGCCATCTTAGCATTCAGTGCTACTTAAGCTCAATTCCACCTTAAAAGCAGTTCCACCTTAAAATTCAGTGCTACATAAGCGCAATTTACCCTACATGCAATTCCACCTTAAAAGCACTTCCAGCTTAACATTCAGTACTGCTTGAGCTGAATTCCAACTTAAAAGCATTTCCAACTTACAATTCAGTGCTACTTCATAGGAATAACACCTTAAAAACAGTCCATCTTAAAATTCAATGCTAAATAAAAGCAGTTCCACTTCTAAAGCAGTTACACCTTAAAGTCCAGTGCTAATAAAGCTCAATTCCACCTTAAAAGCAGTGCCATCTTAGCATTCAGTGCTACTAAAGCTCAATTCCACCTTAAAAGCAGTGCCATCTTAGCATTCAGTGCTACTTAAGCTCAATTCCACTTTAAAAGCAGTTTGTTCTGAAAATTCAGTGCTAATTAAGCTCAATTCCAACTTAAAAGCAGTTCCACCTCAAAATTCAGGACTAATTAAGCTCAATTCCAACTTAAAAGCAGTTCCACCTTAAAATTCAGGACTACTTAATCGCAATTCACCTTAAATGAAATTTCATTTTAAAATGCAGTGCTACATCCACCAGCGCAATTCCACCATAAAAGCAGTTTCAGATTAAAATTCAGTGCTACTTAAAAAAAAAAAAAACATCATACAGTTCTGTACTACTTAAGCACACTTACTCCTTATGCGCAGATCCACATTAAAATTCGGTGCTACTGAAGCACAATTCCACTTTAAGTGCAAATCCACCTTAATATTTGTCGGTGCAAAAGTGCAGTGCTAGTAAAGCTCAATTCCGCATTAAAAGCAATTCCACCTTAAAATGTATCAGTGCATAAGTTCACATCCACCTTAAAAGCAGTTCCATCTTAAAATTCAGTGCTAAATAAGAGCAGTTCCACTTCAAAAGCAGTTCCACCTTAAACTTCAGTGCTGCTTAAAGCTCAATTCCACCTTAAAAGCAGTGCTACATAAGTGCAATTTACTGTACATGCAAGTCCAACTTAAAATTCAGTGCTACTTCAGCACAATTCCTCGTTAAGCACAATTCCACCTTAAAATCTGTTCCAGCTTAGCATTCAGTGCTACTTAGGCTCAATTCCACTTTAAAAGCAGTTTCACCTTAAGATCCAGTGCGACTTAATGGGAACTCCACCTTAAAAACAGTCCTTTTTAGAATTCATTGCTAATTAAGCTCAATTCCACCTTAAAAGCAGTTCCAGTTTAGCAATCAGTGCTACTTAAGTGCAATACCATCTTAAAATCAGTTCCAGTTTAAAATTCAGTGCTAAATAAGCGAAATTTACAATACATGCAAGTCAGCCTTAAAATTCAGTGCAATTTAAGTTCAATTCCACCTTAAAAGCAGTTCCAGCTTAAAATTCAGTGCGACATAAGCACAATTTACCGTACATGCAATTCTGCCTTAAAATTCTTTGCTCATTAAGCTAAATTACACCTTAAGCGCAGATCCACAATAAAATTCAGTGCTACTGAAGCACAATTCCACCTTAAAAGCAGTTCCCCCTTAAAAATCCAGTGCTACATAATAGGAAGTCCACCTTCAGTGCAACGTAAAGTCAATTCCACCTTAAAAGCACTTCCAGCTTAACATTCAGTGCTAATTAAGCACAATTCCTCGTTAAGCGCAATTTCAACTTAAACGCCAGCGGTGCATAAGTGCAATAACATCTAAAAATCAGTTCCAGCTTAAAATTCAGTGCTACATAAGCGAAATTTACTATACATGTAAGTCAGCCTTAAAATTCAGTGCAATTTAAGCTCAATTCCAACTTAAAAGCAGTTCCATCTTAAAATTCAGTGCAACTTCATAGGAATAACACCTTAAAATCAGTCCATCTTAAAAATCAGTGCTAAATAAAAGCAGTTCCACTTCTAAAGCAGTTCCACCTTAAAGTTCAGTGCTAGTAAAGCTCAATTCCGCATTAAAAGCAGTTCCAGCTGACAATTCAGTGCTACATAAGCGTAATTTGCTGTACAGGCAAGTCTACCTTAAAATTCAGTGCAACGTCAATTCCACCTTAGAAGCACTTCCAGCTTGACATTCAGTACTGCTTGAGCTCAATTCCAACTTAAAAGCATTTCCACCTTACAATTCAGTGCTACTTCATAGGAATAACACCTTAAAAACAGTCCATCTTAAAATACAATGCTAAATAAGAGAAGTTCCACTTCTAAAGCAGTTACACCTTAAAGTTCAGTGCTACTAAAGCTCTATTCCACCTTAAAAGCAGTGCCATCTTAGCATTTAGTGCTACTTAAGCTCAATTCCACCTTAAAACCAGTTCCCCCTTAAAAATGCAGTGCTACCTAACAGGAACTCCACCTTCAAAACAGTCCATCTTAAAATGCAGTGCTAAATAAGAGCAGTTCCACTTCAAAAGCAGTTCCACCTTAAAGTTCGGTGTAACTTAAGCTCAGTTCCACTCTAAAAGCTGTTCCACATTCAAATTCAGTGCTAGTAAAGCTTAATTCCGCATTAAAAGCAGTTCCAGCTTAAAATTCAGTGCTACATAAGCGCAATTTACCGTACATGCAATTCCACCTTAAAAGCACTTCCAGCTTAACATTCAGTGCTACTTAAGCACAATTCCTCGTTAATCGCAATTTCACCTTAAACGTCAGCGGTGCATAAGTGCAATAACATCTAAAAATCAGTTCCAGCTGACAATTCAGTGCTACATAAGCGTAATTTACTGTACATGCAAGTCTACCTTAAAATTCAGTGCAACGTCAATTCCACCTACTAGTTCAGTGTTACTAAAGCTCAATTCCACCTTAAAAGCAGTGCCATCTTAGCATTCAGTGCTACTAAAGCTCAATTCCACCTTAAAAGCAATTTACCGTACATGCAATTCCACCTTAAAAGCACTTCCAGCTTAACATTCAGTGCTACTTAAGCACAATTCCTCGTTAATCGCAATTTCACCTTAAACGTCAGCGGTGCATAAGTGCAATAACATCTAAAAATCAGTTCCAGCTGACAATTCAGTGCTACATAAGCGTAATTTACTGTACATGCAAGTCTACCTTAAAATTCAGTGCAATGTCAATTCCACCTTAAAAGCACTTCCAGCTTAACATTCAGTACAGCTTGAGCTCAATTCCAACTTAAAAGCATTTCCACCTTAAAATTCAGTGCTACTTCATAGGAGTAACACCTTAAAATCAGTCCATCTTAAAATACAATGCTAAATAAGAGTAGTTCCACTTCTAAAGCAGTTACACCTTAAAGTTCAGTGTTACTAAAGCTCAATTCCACCTTAAAAGCAGTGCCATCTTAGCATTCAGTGCTACTAAAGCTCAATTCCACCTTAAAAGCAGTGCCATCTTAGCATTCAGTGCTACTTAAGCTCAATTCCACCTTAAAAGCAGTTCCAGCTTAAAATTCAGTGCTACATAAGCGCAATTTACCGTACATGCAATTCCACCTTAAAAGCACTTCCAGCTTAACATTCAGTACTGCTTGAGCTCAATTCCAACTTAAAAGCATTTCCAACTTACAATTCAGTGCTAATTCATAGGAATAACACCTTAAAAACAGTCCATCTTAAAATTCAATGCTAAATAAGAGCAGTTCCACTTCTAAAGCAGTTACACCTTAAAGTTCAGTGCTACTAAAGCTCTATTCCACCTTAAAAGCAGTGCCATCTTAGCATTTAGTGCTACTTAAGCTCAATTCCACCTTAAAACCAGTTCCCTCTTAAAAATGCAGTGCTACCTAATAGGAACTCCACCTTCTAAACAGTCCATCTTAAAATGCAGTGCTAAATAAGAGCAGTTCCACTTCAAAAGCAGTTCCACCTTAAAGTTCGGTGTAACTTAAGCTCAGTTCCACTCTAAAAGCTGTTCCACATTCAAATTCAGTGCTAGTAAAGCTTAATTCCGCATTAAAAGCAGTTCCAGCTTACAATTCAGTGCAACATAAGCGTAATTTACCGTACATGCAAGTCTACCTTAAAATTCAGTGCAACGTAAAGTCAATTCCACCTTAAAAGCACTTCCAGCTTAACATTCAGTGCTACTTAAGCACAATTCCTCGTTAATCGCAATTTCACCTTAAACGTCAGCGGTGCATAAGTGCAATAACATCTAAAAATCAGTTCCAGCTGACAATTCAGTGCTACATAAGCGTAATTTACTGTACATGCAAGTCTACCTTAAAATTCAATGCAACGTCAATTCCACCTTAAAAGCACTTCCAGCTTAACATTCAGTACAGCTTGAGCTCAATTCCAACTTAAAAGCATTTCCACCTTAAAATTCAGTGCTACTTCATAGGAGTAACACCTTAAAATCAGTCCATCTTAAAATACAATGGTAAATAAGAGTAGTTCCACTTCTAAAGCAGTTACACCTTAAAGTTCAGTGTTACTAAAGCTCAATTCCACCTTAAAAGCAGTGCCATCTTAGCATTCAGTGCTACTAAAGCTCAATTCCACCTTAAAAGCAGTGCCATCTTAGCATTCAGTGCTACTTAAGCTCAATTCCACCTTAAAAGCAGTTCCAGCTTAAAATTCAGTGCTACATAAGCGCAATTTACCGTACATGCAATTCCACCTTAAAAGCACTTCCAGCTTAACATTCAGTACTGCTTGAGCTCAATTCCAACTTAAAAGCATTTCCAACTTACAATTCAGTGCTACTTCATAGGAATAACACCTTAAAAACAGTCCATCTTAACATTCAATGTTAAATAAGAGCAGGTCCACTTCTAAAGCAGTTATACCTTAAAGTTCAGTGCTACTAAAGCTCAATTCCACCTTAAAAGCAGTGCCATCTTAGCATTCAGTGCTACTAAAGCTCAATTCCACCTTAAAAGCAGTGCCATCTTAGCATTCAGTGCTACTTAAGCTCAATTCCAACTTAAAAGCAGTTCCACCTCAAAATTCAGGACTACTTAATCGCAATTCACCTTAAATGAAATTTCATCTTAAAATGCAGTGCTACATAAGTGCAATTTACTGTACATGCAAGTCCAACTTAAAAGTCAGTGCTACTTCAGCACAATTCCTCGTTAAGCACAATTCCACCTTAAAATCTGTTCCAGCTTAGCATTCAGTGCTACTTAGGCTCAATTCCACTTTAAAAGCAGTTTCACCTTAAGATCCAGTGCGACTTAATGGGAACTCCACCTTAAAAACAGTTCTTTTTAGAATTCATTGCTAATTAAGCTCAATTCCACCTTAAAAGCAGTTCCAGTTTAGCAATCAGTGCTACTTAAGTGCAATACCATCTTAAAATCAGTTCCAGCTTCAAATTCTTTGCTACATAAGCACAATTTACCGTACATGCAATTCTGCCTTAAAATTCTTTGCTCATTAAGCTAAATTACACCTTAAGCGCAGATCCACAATAAAATTCAGTGCTACTGAAGCACAATTCCACCTTAAAAGCAGTTCCCCCTTAAAAATGCAGTGCTACATAATAGGAACTCCACCTTCAGTGCAACGTAAAGTCAATTCCACCTTAAAAGCACTTCCATCTTAACATTCAGTGCTAATTAAGCACAATTCCTCGTTAAGCGCAATTTCACCTTAAACGTCAGCGGTGCATAAGTGCAATAACATCTAAAAATCAGTTCCAGCTTAAAATTCAGTGCTACATAAGCGAAATTTACTATACATGTAAGTCAGCCTTAAAATTCAGTGCAATTTAAGCTCAATTCCACCTTAAAAGCGGTTCCACCTTAAAATTCAGTGCAACGTCATAGGAATAACACCTTAAAATCAGTCCATCTTAAAAATCAGTGCTAAATAAAAGCAGTTCCACTTCTAAAGCAGTTCCACCTTAGAGTTCAGTGCTAGTAAAGCTCAATTCCGCAATAAAAGCAGTTCCAGCTGACAATTCAGTGCTACATAAGCATAATTTACCGTACATGCAAGTCTACCTTAAAATTCAGTGCAACGTCAATTCCACCTTAAAAGCACTTCCAGCTTAACATTCAGTACTGCTTGAGCTCAATTCCAACTTAAAAGCATTTGCACCTTAAAATTCACTGCTACTTCATAGGAATAACACCTTTAAAAAACAGTCCATCTTAAAATACAATGCTAAATAAGAGCAGTTCCACTTCTAAAGCAGTAACACCTTAAAGTCAAGTGCTACTAAAGCTCAATTCCACCTTAAAAGCAGTGCCATCTTAGCATTCAGTGCTACTAAAGCTCAATTCCACCTTAAAAGCAGTTCCAGCTTAAAATTCAGTGCTACATAAGCGCAATTTACCGTACATGCAATTCCACCTTAAAAGCACTTCCAGCTTAACATTCAGTACTGCTTGAGCTCAATTCCAACCTAAAAGCATTTCCAACTTACAATTCAGTGCTACTTCATAGGAATAACACCTTAAAAACAGTCCATCTAAAAATTCAATGCTAAATAAGAGCAGTTCCACTTCTAAAGCAGTTACACCTTAAAGTCCAGTGCTACTAAAGCTCAATTCCACCTTAAAAGCAGTGCCATCTTAGCATTCAGTGCTACTAAAGCTCAATTCCACCTTAAAAGCAGTGACATCTTAGCATTCAGTGCTACTTAAGCTCAATTCCACCTTAAAAGCATTTCCAGCTTAAAATTCAGTGCTACATAAGCGCAATTTACCCTACATGCAATTCCACCTTAAAAGCACTTCCAGCTTAACATTCAGTCCTGCTTGAGCTCAATTCCAACTTAAAAGCATTTCCAACTTACAATTCAGTGCTACTTCATAGGAATAACACCTTAAAAACAGTCCATCTTAAAATACAATGCTAAATAAGAGCAGTTCCACTTCTAAAGCAGTTACACCTTAAAGTTCAGTGCTACTAAAGCTCAATTCCACCTTAAAAGCAGTGCCATCTTAGCATTCAGTGCTACTAAAGCTCAATTCCACCTTAAAAGCAGTGCCATCTTAGCATTCAGTGCTACTTAAGCTCAATTCCACCTTAAAAGCAGTTCCACCTTAAAATTCAGTGCTACATAAGCGCAATTTACCCTACATGCAATTCTACCTTAAAAGCACTTCCAGCTTAACATTCAGTACTGCTTGAGCTGAATTCCAACTTAAAAGCATTTCCAACTTACAATTCAGTGCTACTTCATAGGAATAACACCTTAAAAACAGTCCATCTTAAAATTCAATGCTAAATAAAAGCAGTTCCACTTCTAAAGCAGTTACACCTTAAAGTCCAGTGCTAATAAAGCTCAATTCCACCTTAAAAGCAGTGCCATCTTAGCATTCAGTGCTACTAAAGCTCAATTCCACCTTAAAAGCAGTGCCATCTTAGCATTCAGTGCTACTTAAGCTCAATTCCACTTTAAAAGCAGTTTGTTCTGAAAATTCAGTGCTAATTAAGCTCAATTCCAACTTAAAAGCAGTTCCACCTCAAAATTCAGGACTAATTAAGCTCAATTCCAACTTAAAAGCAGTTCCACCTTTAAATTCAGACTACTTAATCGCAATTCACCTTAAATGAAATTTCATCTTAAAATGCAGTGCTACATCCACCAGCGCAATTCCACCATAAAAGCAGTTTCAGATTAAAATTCAGTGCTACTTAAAAAAAAAAAAAAACATCATACAGTTCTGTACTACTTAAGCACACTTACTCCTTATGCGCAGATCCACATTAAAATTCGGTGCTACTGAAGCACAATTCCACTTTAAGTGCAAATCCACCTTAATATTTGTTGGTGCAAAAGTGCAGTGCTAGTAAAGCTCAATTCCGCATTAAAAGCAATTCCACCTTAAAATGTATCAGTGCATAAGTTCACATCCACCTTAAAAGCAGTTCCATCTTAAAATTCAGTGCTAAATAAGAGCAGTTCCACTTCAAAAGCAGTTCCACCTTAAACTTCAGTGCTGCTTAAAGCTCAATTCCACCTTAAAAGCAGTGCTACATAAGTGCAATTTACTGTACATGCAAGTCCAACTTAAAATTCAGTGCTACTTCAGCACAATTCCTCGTTAAGCACAATTCCACCTTAAAATCTGTTCCAGCTTAGCATTCAGTGCTACTTAGGCTCAATTCCACTTTAAAAGCAGTTTCACCTTAAGATCCAGTGCGACTTAATGGGAACTCCACCTTAAAAACAGTCCTTTTTAGAATTCATTGCTAATTAAGCTCAATTCCACCTTAAAAGCAGTTCCAGTTTAGCAATCAGTGCTACTTAAGTGCAATACCATCTTAAAATCAGTTCCAGTTTAAAATTCAGTGCTAAATAAGCGAAATTTACAATACATGCAAGTCAGCCTTAAAATTCAGTGCAATTTAAGTTCAATTCCACCTTAAAAGCAGTTCCAGCTTAAAATTCAGTGCGACATAAGCACAATTTACCGTACATGCAATTCTGCCTTAAAATTCTTTGCTCATTAAGCTAAATTACACCTTAAGCGCAGATCCACAATAAAATTCAGTGCTACTGAAGCACAATTCCACCTTAAAAGCAGTTCCCCCTTAAAAATCCAGTGCTACATAATAGGAAGTCCACCTTCAGTGCAACGTAAAGTCAATTCCACCTTAAAAGCACTTCCAGCTTAACATTCAGTGCTAATTAAGCACAATTCCTCGTTAAGCGCAATTTCAACTTAAACGCCAGCGGTGCATAAGTGCAATAACATCTAAAAATCAGTTCCAGCTTAAAATTCAGTGCTACATAAGCAAAATTTACTATACATGTAAGTCAGCCTTAAAATTCAGTGCAATTAAAGCTCAATTCCAACTTAAAAGCAGTTCCATCTTAAAATTCAGTGCAACTTCATAGGAATAACACCTTAAAATCAGTCCATCTTAAAAATCAGTGCTAAATAAAAGCAGTTCCACTTCTAAAGCAGTTCCACCTTAAAGTTCAGTGCTAGTAAAGCTCAATTCCGCATTAAAAGCAGTTCCAGCTGACAATTCAGTGCTACATAAGCGTAATTTGCCGTACAGGCAAGTCTACCTTAAAATTCAGTGCAACGTCAATTCCACCTTAGAAGCACTTCCAGCTTGACATTCAGTACTGCTTGAGCTCAATTCCAACTTAAAAGCATTTCCACCTTACAATTCAGTGCTACTTCATAGGAATAACACCTTAAAAACAGTCCATCTTAAAATACAATGCTAAATAAGAGAAGTTCCACTTCTAAAGCAGTTACACCTTAAAGTTCAGTGCTACTAAAGCTCTATTCCACCTTAAAAGCAGTGCCATCTTAGCATTTAGTGCTACTTAAGCTCAATTCCACCTTAAAACCAGTTCCCCCTTAAAAATGCAGTGCTACCTAACAGGAACTCCACCTTCAAAACAGTCCATCTTAAAATGCAGTGCTAAATAAGAGCAGTTCCACTTCAAAAGCAGTTCCACCTTAAAGTTCGGTGTAACTTAAGCTCAGTTCCACTCTAAAAGCTGTTCCACATTCAAATTCAGTGCTAGTAAAGCTTAATTCCGCATTAAAAGCAGTTCCAGCTTAAAATTCAGTGCTACATAAGCGCAATTTACCGTACATGCAATTCCACCTTAAAAGCACTTCCAGCTTAACATTCAGTGCTACTTAAGCACAATTCCTCATTAATCGCAATTTCACCTTAAACGTCAGCGGTGCATAAGTGCAATAACATCTAAAAATCAGTTCCAGCTGACAATTCAGTGCTACATAAGCGTAATTTACTGTACATGCAAGTCTACCTTAAAATTCAGTGCAATGTCAATTCCACCTTAAAAGCACTTCCAGCTTAACATTCAGTACAGCTTGAGCTCAATTCCAACTTAAAAGCATTTCCACCTTAAAATTCAGTGCTACTTCATAGGAGTAACACCTTAAAATCAGTCCATCTTAAAATACAATGCTAAATAAGAGTAGTTCCACTTCTAAAGCAGTTACACCTTAAAGTTCAGTGTTACTAAAGCTCAATTCCACCTTAAAAGCAGTGCCATCTTAGCATTCAGTGCTACTAAAGCTCAATTCCACCTTAAAAGCAGTGCCATCTTAGCATTCAGTGCTACTTAAGCTCAATTCCACCTTAAAAGCAGTTCCAGCTTAAAATTCAGTGCTACATAAGCGCAATTTACCGTACATGCAATTCCACCTTAAAAGCACTTCCAGCTTAACATTCAGTACTGCTTGAGCTCAATTCCAACTTAAAAGCATTCCCACCTTAAAATTCACTGCTACTTCATAGGAATAACACCTTTAAAAAACAGTCCATCTTAAAATACAATGCTAAATAAGAGCAGTTCCACTTCTAAAGCAGTTACACCTGAAAGTCCAGTGCTACTAAAGCTCAATTCCACCTTAAAAGCAGTGCCATCTTAGCATTCAGTGCTACTAAAGCTCAATTCCACCTTAAAAGCAGTGCCATCTTAGCATTCAGTGCTACTAAAGCTCAATTCCACCTTAAAAGCAGTGCCATCTTAGCGTTCAGTGCTACTTAAGCTCAATTCCACCTTAAAAGCAGTTCCAGCTTAAAATTCAGTGCTACATAAGCGCAATTTACCGTACATGCAATTCCACCTTAAAAGCACTTCCAGCTTAACATTCAGTACTGCTTGAGCTCAATTCCAACCTAAAAGCATTTCCAACTTACAATTCAGTGCTACTTCATAGGAATAACACCTTAAAAACAGTCCATCTTAAAATACAATGCTAAATAAGAGCAGTTCCACTTCTAAAGCAGTTACACCTTAAAGTTCAGTTCTACTAAAGCTCATTTCCACCTTAAAAGCAGTGCCATCTTAGCATTCAGTGCTACTAAAGCTCAATTCCACCTTAAAAGCAGTGCCATCTTAGCATTCAGTGCTACTTAAGCTCAATTCCACCTTAAAAGCAGTTCCAGCTTAAAATTCAGTGCTACATAAGCGCAATTTACCCTACATGCAATTCCACCTTAAAAGCACTTCCAGCTTAACATTCAGTACTGCTTGAGCTGAATTCCAACTTAAAAGCATTTCCAACTTACAATTCAGTGCTACTTCATAGGAATAACACCTTAAAAACAGTCCATCTTAAAATTCAATGCTAAATAAAAGCAGTTCCACTTCTAAAGCAGTTACACCTTAAAGTCCAGTGCTAATAAAGCTCAATTCCACCTTAAAAGCAGTGCCATCTTAGCATTCAGTGCTACTAAAGCTCAATTCCACCTTAAAAGCAGTGCCATCTTAGCATTCAGTGCTACTTAAGCTCAATTCCACTTTAAAAGCAGTTTGTTCTGAAAATTCAGTGCTAATTAAGCTCAATTCCAACTTAAAAGCAGTTCCACCTCAAAATTCAGGACTAATTAAGCTCAATTCCAACTTAAAAGCAGTTCCACCTTAAAATTCAGGACTACTTAATCGCAATTCACCTTAAATGAAATTTCATCTTAAAATGCAGTGCTACATCCACCAGCGCAATTCCACCATAAAAGCAGTTTCAGATTAAAATTCAGTGCTACTTAAAAAAAAAAAAAACATCATACAGTTCTGTTCTACTTAAGCACACTTAATCCTTATGCGCAGATCCACATTAAAATTCGGTGCTACTGAAGCACAATTCCACTTTAAGGGCAAATCCACCTTAATATTTGTCGGTGCAAAAGTGCAGTGCTAGTAAAGCTCAATTCCGCATTAAAAGCAATTCCACCTTAAAATGTATCAGTGCATAAGTTCACATCCACCTTAAAAGCAGTTCCATCTTAAAATTCAGTGCTAAATAAGAGCAGTTCCACTTCAAAAGCAGTTCCACCTTAAACTTCAGTGCTGCTTAAAGCTCAATTCCACCTTAAAAGCAGTGCTACATAAGTGCAATTTACTGTACATGCAAGTCCAACTTAAAATTCAGTGCTACTTCAGCACAATTCCTCGTTAAGCACAATTCCACCTTAAAATCTGTTCCAGCTTAGCATTCAGTGCTACTTAGGCTCAATTCCACTTTAAAAGCAGTTTCACCTTAAGATCCAGTGCGACTTAATGGGAACTCCACCTTAAAAACAGTCCTTTTTAGAATTCATTGCTAATTAAGCTCAATTCCACCTTAAAAGCAGTTCCAGTTTAGCAATCAGTGCTACTTAAGTGCAATACCATCTTAAAATCAGTTCCAGTTTAAAATTCAGTGCTAAATAAGCGAAATTTACAATACATGCAAGTCAGCCTTAAAATTCAGTGCAATTTAAGTTCAATTCCACCTTAAAAGCAGTTCCAGCTTAAAATTCAGTGCGACATAAGCACAATTTACCGTACATGCAATTCTGCCTTAAAATTCTTTGCTCATTAAGCTAAATTACACCTTAAGCGCAGATCCACAATAAAATTCAGTGCTACTGAAGCACAATTCCACCTTAAAAGCAGTTCCCCCTTAAAAATCCAGTGCTACATAATAGGAAGTCCACCTTCAGTGCAACGTAAAGTCAATTCCACCTTAAAAGCACTTCCAGCTTAACATTCAGTGCTAATTAAGCACAATTCCTCGTTAAGCGCAATTTCAACTTAAACGCCAGCGGTGCATAAGTGCAATAACATCTAAAAATCAGTTCCAGCTTAAAATTCAGTGCTACATAAGCAAAATTTACTATACATGTAAGTCAGCCTTAAAATGCAGTGCAATTTAAGCTCAATTCTACCTTAAAAGCAGTTCCACCTTAAAATTCAGTGCAACTTCATAGGAATAACACCTTAAAATCAGTCCATCTTAAAAATCAGTGCTAAATAAAAGCAGTTCCACTTCTAAAGCAGTGCCATCTTAGCATTCAGTGCTACTAAAGCTCAATTCCACCTTAAAAGTAGTGCCATCTTAGCATTCAGTGCTACTTAAGCTCAATTCCACTTTAAAAGCAGTTCGTTCTTAAAATTCAGTGCTAATTAAGCTCAATTCCAACTTAAAAGCAGTTCCACCTCAAAATTCAGGACTACTTAATCGCAATTCACCTTAAATGAAATTTCATCTTAAAATCAGTGCTACGTCCACCAGCGCAATTCCACCATAAAAGCAGTTTCAGATTAAAATTCAGTGCTACTTAAAAAAAAAACCATACAGTTCTGTACTATTTAAGCACACTTACTCCTTATGCGCAGGTCCACATTAAAATTCGGTGCTACTGAAGCACAATTCCACTTTAAGTGCAAATCCACCTTAATATTTGTCGGTGCAAAAGTGCAGTGCTAGTAAAGCTCAATTCCGCATTAAAAGCAATTCCACCTTAAAATGTATCAGTGCATAAGTTCACATCCACCTTAAAAGCAGTTCCATCTTAAAATTCAGTGCTAAATAAGAGCAGTTCCACTTCAAAAGCAGTTCCACCTTAAACTTCAGTGCTACTAAAACTCAATTCCACCTTAAAAGCAGTGCCATCTTAGCATTCAGTGCTACTAAAGCTCAATTCCACCTTAAAAGCAGTGCCATCTTAGCATTCAGTGCTACTAAAGCTCAGTTCCACCTTAAAAGCAGTGCCATCTTAGCATTCAGTGCTACTAAAGCTCAATTCCACCTTAAAAGCAGTGCCATCTTAGCATTCAGTGCTACTTAAGCTCAATTCCACCTTAAAAGCAGTTCCAGCTTCAAATTCAGTGCTACATAAGCGCAATTTACCGTACATGCAATTCCACCTTAAAAGCACCTCCAGCTTAACATTCAGTACTGCTTGAGCTCAATTCCAACTTAAAAGCATTTCCAACTTACAATTCAGTGCTACTTCATAGGAATAACACCTTAAAAACAGTCCATCTTAAGATTCAATGCTAAATAAGAGCAGTTCCACTTCTAAAGCAGTTACACCTTAAAGTCCAATGCTACTAAAGCTCAATTCCACCTTAAAAGCAGTGCCATATTAGCATTCAGTGCTACTAAAGTTCAATTCCACCTTAAAAGCAGTGCCATCTTAGCATTCAGTGCTACTTAAGCTCAATTCCACTTTAAAAGCAGTTCGTTCCTAAAATTCAGTGCTACTTAAGCTCAATTCCACCTTAAAAGCAGTTCCATCTTAAAATTCTGTGCTAAATAAGAGCAGTTCCACTTCAAAAGCAGTTCCACCTTAAACTTCAGTGCTGCTTAAAGCTCAATTCCACCTTAAAAGCAGTGCTACATAAGTGCAATTTACTGTACATGCAAGTCCAACTTAAAATTCAGTGCTACTTCAGCACATTTCCTCGTTAAGCACAATTCCACCTTAAAATCTGTTCCAGCTTAGCATTCAGTGCTACTTAGGCTCAATTCCACTTTAAAAGCAGTTTCACCTTAAGATCCAGTGCGACTTAATGGGAACTCCACCTTAAAAACAGTCCTTTTTAGAATTCATTGCTAATTAAGCTCAATTCATGCAAGTCAGCCTTAAAATTCAGTGCAATTTAAGTTCAATTCCACCTTAAAAGCAGTTCCATCTTAAAATTCAGTGCTAAATAAGAGCAGTTCCACTTCAAAAGCAGTTCCACCTTAAACTTCAGTGCTGCTTAAAGCTCAATTCCACCTTAAAAGCAGTGCTACATAAGTGCAATTTACTGTACATGCAAGTCCAACTTAAAATTCAGTGCTACTTCAGCACAATTCCTCGTTAAGCACAATTCCACCTTAAAATCTGTTCCAGCTTAGCATTCAGTGCTACTTAGGCTCAATTCCACTTTAAAAGCAGTTTCACCTTAAGATCCAGTGCGACTTAATGGGAACTCCACCTTAAAAACAGTCCTTTTTAGAATTCATTGCTAATTAAGCTCAATTCCACCTTAAAAGCAGTTCCAGTTTAGCAATCAGTGCTACTTAAGTGCAATACCATCTTAAAATCAGTTCCAGTTTAAAATTCAGTGCTAAATAAGCGAAATTTACAATACATGCAAGTCAGCCTTAAAATTCAGTGCAATTTAAGTTCAATTCCACCTTAAAAGCAGTTCCAGCTTAAAATTCAGTGCGACATAAGCACAATTTACCGTACATGCAATTCTGCCTTAAAATTCTTTGCTCATTAAGCTAAATTACACCTTAAGCGCAGATCAACAATAAAATTCAGTGCTACTGAAGCACAATTCCACCTTAAAAGCAGTTCCCCCTTAAAAATCCAGTGTTACATAATAGGAAGTCCACCTTCAGTGCAACGTAAAGTCAATTCCACCTTAAAAGCACTTCCAGCTTAACATTCAGTGCTAATTAAGCACAATTCCTCGTTAAGCGCAATTTCAACTTAAACGCCAGCGGTGCATAAGTGCAATAACATCTAAAAATCAGTTCCAGCTTAAAATTCAGTGCTACATAAGCAAAATTTACTATACATGTAAGTCAGCCTTAAAATTCAGTGCAATTTAAGCTCAATTCCAACTTAAAAGCAGTTCCATCTTAAAATTCAGTGCAACTTCATAGGAATAACACCTTAAAATCAGTCCATCTTAAAAATCAGTGCTAAATAAAAGCAGTTCCACTTCTAAAGCAGTTCCACCTTAAAGTTCAGTGCTAGTAAAGCTCAATTCCGCATTAAAAGCAGTTCCAGCTGACAATTCAGTGCTACATAAGCGTAATTTGCCGTACATGCAAGTCTACCTTAAAATTCAGTGCAACGTCAATTCCACCTTAAAAGCACTTCCGGCTTAACATTCAGTACTGCTTGAGCTCAATTCCAACTTAAAAGCATTTCCACCTTAAAATTCAGTGCTACTTCATAGCAATAACACCTTAAAAACATTCCATCTTAAAATACAATGCTAAATAAGAGCAGTTCCACTTCTAAAGCAGTAACACCTTAAAGTTCAGTGCTACTAAAGCTCAATTCCACCTTTAAAGCAGTGCCATCTTAGCATTCAGTGCTACTAAAGCTCAATTCCACCTTAAAAGCAGTGCCATCTTAGCATTCAGTGCTACTTAAGCTAAATTCCACCTTAAAAGCAGTTCCAGCTTAAAATTCAGTGCTACATAAGCAAAATTTACTATACATGTAAGTCAGCCTTAAAATGCAGTGCAATTTAAGCTCAATTCTACCTTAAAAGCAGTTCCACCTTAAAATTCAGTGCAACTTCATAGGAATAACACCTTAAAATCAGTCCATCTTAAAAATCAGTGCTAAATAAAAGCAGTCCCACTTCTAAAGCAGTGCCATCTTAGCATTCAGTGCTACTAAAGCTCAATTCCACCTTAAAAGTAGTGCCATCTTAGCATTCAGTGCTACTTAAGCTCAATTCCACTTTAAAAGCAGTTCGTTCTTAAAATTCAGTGCTAATTAAGCTCAATTCCAACTTAAAAGCAGTTCCACCTCAAAATTCAGGACTACTTAATCGCAATTCACCTTAAATGAAATTTCATCTTAAAATCAGTGCTACATCCACCAGTGCAATTCCACCATAAAAGCAGTTTCAGATTAAAATTCAGTGCTACTTAAAAAAAAAACCATACAGTTCTGTACTATTTAAGCACACTTACTCCTTATGCGCAGGTCCACATTAAAATTCGGTGCTACTGAAGCACAATTCCACTTTAAGTGCAAATCCACCTTAATATTTGTCGGTGCAAAAGTGCAGTGCTAGTAAAGCTCAATTCCGCATTAAAAGCAATTCCACCTTAAAATGTATCAGTGCATAAGTTCACATCCACCTTAAAAGCAGTTCCATCTTAAAATTCAGTGCTAAATAAGAGCAGTTCCACTTCAAAAGCAGTTCCACCTTAAACTTCAGTGCTACTAAAACTCAATTCCACCTTAAAAGCAGTGCCATCTTAGCATTCAGTGCTACTAAAGCTCAATTCCACCTTAAAAGCAGTGCCATCTTAGCATTCAGTGCTACTAAAGCTCAGTTCCACCTTAAAAGCAGTGCCATCTTAGCATTCAGTGCTACTAAAGCTCAATTCCACCTTAAAAGCAGTGCCATCTTAGCATTCAGTGCTACTTAAGCTCAATTCCACCTTAAAAGCAGTTCCAGCTTCAAATTCAGTGCTACATAAGCGCAATTTACCGTACATGCAATTCCACCTTAAAAGCACTTCCAGCTTAACATTCAGTACTGCTTGAGCTCAATTCCAACTTAAAAGCATTTCCAACTTACAATTCAGTGCTACTTCATAGGAATAACACCTTAAAAACAGTCCATCTTAAGATTCAATGCTAAATAAGAGCAGTTCCACTTCTAAAGCAGTTACACCTTAAAGTCCAATGCTACTAAAGCTCAATTCCACCTTAAAAGCAGTGCCATATTAGCATTCAGTGCTACTAAAGTTCAATTCCACCTTAAAAGCAGTGCCATCTTAGCATTCAGTGCTACTTAAGCTCAATTCCACTTTAAAAGCAGTTCGTTCCTAAAATTCAGTGCTACTTAAGGTCAATTCCACCTTAAAAGCAGTTCCATCTTAAAATTCTGTGCTAAATAAGAGCAGTTCCACTTCAAAAGCAGTTCCACCTTAAACTTCAGTGCTGCTTAAAGCTCAATTCCACCTTAAAAGCAGTGCTACATAAGTGCAATTTACTGTACATGCAAGTCCAACTTAAAATTCAGTGCTACTTCAGCACATTTCCTCGTTAAGCACAATTCCACCTTAAAATCTGTTCCAGCTTAGCATTCAGTGCTACTTAGGCTCAATTCCACTTTAAAAGCAGTTTCACCTTAAGATCCAGTGCGACTTAATGGGAACTCCACCTTAAAAACAGTCCTTTTTAGAATTCATTGCTAATTAAGCTCAATTCATGCAAGTCAGCCTTAAAATTCAGTGCAATTTAAGTTCAATTCCACCTTAAAAGCAGTTCCATCTTAAAATTCAGTGCTAAATAAGAGCAGTTCCACTTCAAAAGCAGTTCCACCTTAAACTTCAGTGCTGCTTAAAGCTCAATTCCACCTTAAAAGCAGTGCTACATAAGTGCAATTTACTGTACATGCAAGTCCAACTTCAAATTCAGTGCTACTTCAGCACAATTCCTCGTTAAGCACAATTCCACCTTAAAATCTGTTCCAGCTTAGCATTCAGTGCTACTTAGGCTCAATTCCACTTTAAAAGCAGTTTCACCTTAAGATCCAGTGCGACTTAATGGGAACTCCACCTTAAAAACAGTCCTTTTTAGAATTCATTGCTAATTAAGCTCAATTCCACCTTAAAAGCAGTTCCAGTTTAGCAATCAGTGCTACTTAAGTGCAATACCATCTTAAAATCAGTTCCAGTTTAAAATTCAGTGCTAAATAAGCGAAATTTACAATACATGCAAGTCAGCCTTAAAATTCAGTGCAATTTAAGTTCAATTCCACCTTAAAAGCAGTTCCAGCTTAAAATTCAGTGCGACATAAGCACAATTTACCGTACATGCAATTCTGCCTTAAAATTCTTTGCTCATTAAGCTAAATTACACCTTAAGCGCAGATCCACAATAAAATTCAGTGCTACTGAAGCACAATTCCACCTTAAAAGCAGTTCCCCCTTAAAAATCCAGTGCTACATAATAGGAAGTCCACCTTCAGTGCAACGTAAAGTCAATTCCACCTTAAAAGCACTTCCAGCTTAACATTCAGTGCTAATTAAGCACAATTCCTCGTTAAGCGCAATTTCAACTTAAACGCCAGCGGTGCATAAGTGCAATAACATCTAAAAATCAGTTCCAGCTTAAAATTCAGTGCTACATAAGCAAAATTTACTATACATGTAAGTCAGCCTTAAAATTCAGTGCAATTTAAGCTCAATTCCAACTTAAAAGCAGTTCCATCTTAAAATTCAGTGCAACTTCATAGGAATAACACCTTAAAATCAGTCCATCTTAAAAATCAGTGCTAAATAAAAGCAGTTCCACTTCTAAAGCAGTTCCACCTTAAAGTTCAGTGCTAGTAAAGCTCAATTCCGCATTAAAAGCAGTTCCAGCTGACAATTCAGTGCTACATAAGCGTAATTTGCCGTACATGCAAGTCTACCTTAAAATTCAGTGCAACGTCAATTCCACCTTAAAAGCACTTCCGGCTTAACATTCAGTACTGCTTGAGCTCAATTCCAACTTAAAAGCATTTCCACCTTAAAATTCAGTGCTACTTCATAGCAATAACACCTTAAAAACAATCCATCTTAAAATACAATGCTAAATAAGAGCAGTTCCACTTCTAAAGCAGTAACACCTTAAAGTTCAGTGCTACTAAAGCTCAATTCCACCTTTAAAGCAGTGCCATCTTAGCATTCAGTGCTACTAAAGCTCAATTCCACCTTAAAAGCAGTGCCATCTTAGCATTCAGTGCTACTTAAGCTAAATTCCACCTTAAAAGCAGTTCCAGCTTAAAATTCAGTGCTACATAAGCAAAATTTACTATACATGTAAGTCAGCCTTAAAATGCAGTGCAATTTAAGCTCAATTCTACCTTAAAAGCAGTTCCACCTTAAAATTCAGTGCAACTTCATAGGAATAACACCTTAAAATCAGTCCATCGTAAAAATCAGTGCTAAATAAAAGCAGTTCCACTTCTAAAGCAGTGCCATCTTAGCATTCAGTGCTACTAAAGCTCAATTCCACCTTAAAAGTAGTGCCATCTTAGCATTCAGTGCTACTTAAGCTCAATTCCACTTTAAAAGCAGTTCGTTCTTAAAATTCAGTGCTAATTAAGCTCAATTCCAACTTAAAAGCAGTTCCACCTCAAAATTCAGGACTACTTAATCGCAATTCACCTTAAATGAAATTTCATCTTAAAATCAGTGCTACATCCACCAGCGCAATTCCACCATAAAAGCAGTTTCAGATTAAAATTCAGTGCTACTTAAAAAAAAAACCATACAGTTCTGTACTATTTAAGCACACTTACTCCTTATGCGCAGGTCCACGTAAAAATTCGGTGCTACTGAAGCACAATTCCACTTTAAGTGCAAATCCACCTTAATATTTGTCAGTGCAAAAGTGCAGTGCTAGTAAAGCTCAATTCCGCATTAAAAGCAATTCCACCTTAAAATGTATCAGTGCATAAGTTCACATCCACCTTAAAAGCAGTTCCATCTTAAAATTCAGTGCTAAATAAGAGCAGTTCCACTTCAAAAGCAGTTCCACCTTAAACTTCAGTGCTACTAAAACTCAATTCCACCTTAAAAGCAGTGCCATCTTAGCATTCAGTGCTACTAAAGCTCAATTCCACCTTAAAAGCAGTGCCATCTTAGCATTCAGTGCTACTAAAGCTCATTTCCACCTTAAAAGCAGTGCCATCTTAGCATTCAGTGCTACTTAAGCTCAATTCCACCTTAAAAGCAGTGCCATCTTAGCATTCAGTGCTACTTAAGCTCAATTCCACCTTAAAAGCAGTTCCAGCTTCAAATTCAGTGCTACATAAGCGCAATTTACCGTACATGCAATTCCACCTTAAAAGCACTTCCAGCTTAACATTCAGTACTGCTTGAGCTCAATTCCAACTTAAAAGCATTTCCAACTTACAATTCAGTGCTACTTCATAGGAATAACACCTTAAAAACAGTCCATCTTAAGATTCAATGCTAAATAAGAGCAGTTCCACTTCTAAAGCAGTTACACCTTAAAGTCCAATGCTACTAAAGCTCAATTCCACCTTAAAAGCAGTTTCCATATTAGCATTCAGTGCTACTAAAGTTCAATTCCACCTTAAAAGCAGTGCCATCTTAGCATTCAGTGCTACTTAAGCTCAATTCCACTTTAAAAGCAGTTCGTTCCTAAAATTCAGTGCTACTTAAGGTCAATTCCACCTTAAAGCAGTTCCATCTTAAAATTCTGTGCTAAATAAGAGCAGTTCCACTTCAAAAGCAGTTCCACCTTAAACTTCAGTGCTGCTTAAAGCTCAATTCCACCTTAAAAGCAGTGCTACATAAGTGCAATTTACTGTACATGCAAGTCCAACTTAAAATTCAGTGCTACTTCAGCACATTTCCTCGTTAAGCACAATTCCACCTTAAAATCTGTTCCAGCTTAGCATTCAGTGCTACTTAGGCTCAATTCCACTTTAAAAGCAGTTTCACCTTAAGATCCAGTGCGACTTAATGGGAACTCCACCTTAAAAACAGTCCTTTTTAGAATTCATTGCTAATTAAGCTCAATTCATGCAAGTCAGCCTTAAAATTCAGTGCAATTTAAGTTCAATTCCACCTTAAAAGCAGTTCATCTTAAAATTCAGTGCTAAATAAGAGCAGTTCCACTTCAAAAGCAGTTCCACCTTAAACTTCAGTGCTGCTTAAAGCTCAATTCCACCTTAAAAGCAGTGCTACATAAGTGCAATTTACTGTACATGCAAGTCCAACTTCAAATTCAGTGCTACTTCAGCACAATTCCTCGTTAAGCACAATTCCACCTTAAAATCTGTTCCAGCTTAGCATTCAGTGCTACTTAGGCTCAATTCCACTTTAAAAGCAGTTTCACCTTAAGATCCAGTGCGACTTAATGGGAACTCCACCTTAAAAACAGTCCTTTTTAGAATTCATTGCTAATTAAGCTCAATTCCACCTTAAAAGCAGTTCCAGTTTAGCAATCAGTGCTACTTAAGTGCAATACCATCTTAAAATCAGTTCCAGTTTAAAATTCAGTGCTAAATAAGCGAAATTTACAATACATGCAAGTCAGCCTTAAAATTCAGTGCATTTAAGTTCAATTCCACCTTAAAAGCAGTTCCAGCTTAAAATTCAGTGCGACATAAGCACAATTTACCGTACATGCAATTCTGCCTTAAAATTCTTTGCTCATTAAGCTAAATTACACCTTAAGCGCAGATCCACAATAAAATTCAGTGCTACTGAAGCACAATTCCACCTTAAAAGCAGTTCCCCCTTAAAAATCCAGTGCTACATAATAGGAAGTCCACCTTCAGTGCAACGTAAAGTCAATTCCACCTTAAAAGCACTTCCAGCTTAACATTCAGTGCTAATTAAGCACAATTCCTCGTTAAGCGCAATTTCAACTTAAACGCCAGCGGTGCATAAGTGCAATAACATCTAAAATCAGTTCCAGCTTAAAATTCAGTGCTACATAAGCAAAATTTACTATACATGTAAGTCAGCCTTAAAATTCAGTGCAATTTAAGCTCAATTCCAACTTAAAAGCAGTTCCATCTTAAAATTCAGTGCAACTTCATAGGAATAACACCTTAAAATCAGTCCATCTTAAAAATCAGTGCTAAATAAAAGCAGTTCCACTTCTAAAGCAGTTCCACCTTAAAGTTCAGTGCTAGTAAAGCTCAATTCCGCATTAAAAGCAGTTCCAGCTGACAATTCAGTGCTACATAAGCGTAATTTGCCGTACATGCAAGTCTACCTTAAAATTCAGTGCAACGTCAATTCCACCTTAAAAGCACTTCCGGCTTAAACATTCAGTACTGCTTGAGCTCAATTCCAACTTAAAAGCATTTCACCTTAAAATTCAGTGCTACTTCATAGCAATAACACCTTAAAAACAATCCATCTTAAAATACAATGCTAAATAAGAGCAGTTCCACTTCTAAAGCAGTAACACCTTAAAGTTCAGTGCTACTAAAGCTCAATTCCACCTTTAAAGCAGTGCCATCTTAGCATTCAGTGCTACTAAAGCTCAATTCCACCTTAAAAGCAGTGCCATCTTAGCATTCAGTGCTACTTAAGCTAAATTCCACCTTAAAAGCAGTTCCAGCTTAAATTCAGTGCTACATAAGCAAAATTTACTATACATGTAAGTCAGCCTTAAAATGCAGTGCAATTTAAGCTCAATTCTACCTTAAAAGCAGTTCCACCTTAAAATTCAGTGCAACTTCATAGGAATAACACCTTAAAATCAGTCCATCGTAAAAATCAGTGCTAAATAAAAGCAGTTCCACTTCTAAAGCAGTGCCATCTTAGCATTCAGTGCTACTAAAGCTCAATTCCACCTTAAAAGTAGTGCCATCTTAGCATTCAGTGCTACTTAAGCTCAATTCCACTTTAAAAGCAGTTCGTTCTTAAAATTCAGTGCTAATTAAGCTCAATTCCAACTTAAAAGCAGTTCCACCTCAAAATTCAGGACTACTTAATCGCAATTCACCTTAAATGAAATTTCATCTAAAATCAGTGCTACATCCACCAGCGCAATTCCACCATAAAAGCAGTTTCAGATTAAAATTCAGTGCTACTTAAAAAAAAAACCATACAGTTCTGTACTATTTAAGCACACTTACTCCTTATGCGCAGGTCCACGTAAAAATTCGGTGCTACTGAAGCACAATTCCACTTTAAGTGCAAATCCACCTTAATATTTGTCAGTGCAAAAGTGCAGTGCTAGTAAAGCTCAATTCCGCATTAAAAGCAATTCCACCTTAAAATGTATCAGTGCATAAGTTCACATCCACCTTAAAAGCAGTTCCATCTTAAAATTCAGTGCTAAATAAGAGCAGTTCCACTTCAAAAGCAGTTCCACCTTAAACTTCAGTGCTACTAAAACTCAATTCCACCTTAAAAGCAGTGCCATCTTAGCATTCAGTGCTACTAAAGCTCAATTCCACCTTAAAAGCAGTGCCATCTTAGCATTCAGTGCTACTAAAGCTCATTTCCACCTTAAAAGCAGTGCCATCTTAGCATTCAGTGCTACTTAAGCTCAATTCACCTTAAAAGCAGTGCCATCTTAGCATTCAGTGCTACTTAAGCTCAATTCCACCTA